>NW_024060618.1:0-22750 GCF_016432855.1 Salvelinus namaycush | reverse complement strand
TTAGAACAGCGTGTGGGTAGAGCAGCGTGTGGGTAGAGCAGCGTGTGGGTAGAACAGCGTGTGGGTAGAACAGCGTGTGGGTAGAACAGCGTGTGGGTAGAGCAGCGTGTGGGTAGAACAGCGTGTGGGTAGAGCAGCGTGTGGGTAGAGCAGCGTGTGGGTAGAGCAGCGTGTGGGTAGAACAGCGTGTGGGTAGAGCAGCGTGTGGGTAGAGCAGCGTGTGGGTAGAGCAGCGTGTGGGTAGAGCAGCGTGTGGGTAGAGCAGCGTGTGGGTAGAGCAGCGTGTGGGTAGAACAGCGTGTGGTAGAACAGCGTGTGGGTAGAGCAGCGGTTGGGTAGAGCAGCGTGTGGGTAGAACAGCGTGTGGGTAGAGCAGCGTGTGGGTAGAACAGTGTGGGTAGAGCAGCGTGGTTAGAGCAGCGTGTGGAGCAGCAGCGTGTGGGTAGAGAGCAGCGTGTGGGTAGAGCAGCGTGTGGGAGCAGGCGTGTGGGTAGAACAGCGTGTGGGTAGGGTGGGGCGTAGCAGCAGCGTGTGGGTAGAACAGCGTGGGTAGAGCAGGTGGTAGAGCAGCGTGTGGTTAGAGCAGCGTGTGGTTAGAGCAGCGTGTGGGTAGAGCAGCGTGTGGGTAGAGCAGCGTGTGGGTAGAACAGCGTGTGGGTAGAACATCGTGTGGGTAGAGCAGCGTGTGGGTAGAGCAGCGTGTGGGTAGAGCAGCGTGTGGGTAGAACAGCGTGTGGGTAGAACAGCGTGTGGGTAGAGCAGCGTGTGGGTAGAGCAGCGTGTGGGTAGAGCAGCGTGTGGGTAGAGCAGCGTGTGGGTAGAGCAGCGTGTAGGTTTCTGCTTTTTTCTCTCATGCTGTTCAGTTGTTACCATGCACCTGCAACAAAGATAGCTCAGATGTGCGAGTGCATTTTACATTTTTCATTTACAGACAGAAATCACAAAGCTCTTTACATTGTGAGCAACCAATTAAAAAAGGCTTTGATAAAAGGGCTAAAAACACTATGCAACAATAAACAAATACTGTAGCTAGTGGCCTAATACTACACAAAATACACAGAGTAATAGATGAGGTCGCATGGACTTAAACAGTAGAATTCTAACATCCAGTAGCAACAGTAGAGAGTACAACATACTGTACATCACATGAAGACAGACTAGTGGAGGTATGAGGAGGTATGAGGAGGTATGAGGAGGTGGCGGTGGATGTGGACCTCCTTCCAGAGGTAATGAATGACGTAAAGGAGGTGGTGGTCTGCACTGTGGCAGACTAACCCAGAGAGAGCCTTAGAGGCAGATAGCACTGTGACTGGTGGCAGACTAACCCAGAGAGAGCCTTAGAGGCAGATAGCACTGTGACTGGTGGCAGACTAACCCAGAGAGAGCCTTAGAGGCAGATAGCACTGTGACTGGTGGCAGACTAAACCAGAGAGAGCCTTAGAGGCAGAGAGCACTGTGACTGGTGGCAGACTAACCCAGAGAGAGCCTTAGAGGCAGATAGCACTGTGACTGGTGGCAGACTAAACCAGAGAGAGCCTTAGAGGCAGAGAGCACTGTGACTGGTGGCAGACTAACCCAGAGAGAGCCTTAGAGGCAGATAGCACTGTGACTGGTGGCAGACTAACCCAGAGAGAGCCTTAGAGGCAGAGAGCACTGTGACTGGTGGCAGACTAAACCAGAGAGACCCTTAGAGGCAGAGAGCACTGTGACTGGTGGCAGACTAAACCAGAGAGAGCCTTAGAGGCAGAGAGCACTGTGACTGGTGGCAGACTAAACCAGAGATAACCTTAGAGGCAGATAGCACTGTGACTGGTGGCAGACTAAACCAGAGAGAGCCTTAGAGGCAGAGAGCACTGTGACTGGTGGAAGACTAAACCAGAGAGAGCCTTAGAGGCAGAGAGCACTGTGACTGGTGGCAGACTAAACCAGAGAGAACCTTAGAGGCAGAGAGCACTGTGACTGGTGGCAGACTAAACCAGAGAGAGCCTTAGAGGCAGAGAGCACTGTGACTGGTGGCAGACTAAACCAGAGAGAGCCTTAGAGGCAGAGAGCACTGTGACTGGTGGCAGACTAAACCAGAGAGAGCCTTAGAGGCAGAGAGCACTGTGACTGCTGGCAGACTAAACCAGAGAGAGCCTTAGAGGCAGAGAGCACTGTGACTGGTGGCAGACTGAACCAGAGAGAGCCTTAGAGGCAGAGAGCACTGTGACTGGTGGCAGACTAAACCAGAGAGACCCTTAGAGGCAGAGAGCACTGTGACTGGTGGCAGACTAAACCAGAGAGAGCCTTAGAGGCAGAGAGCACTGTGACTGGTGGCAGACTAAACCAGAGAGAACCTTAGAGGCAGATAGCACTGTGACTGGTGGCAGACTAAACCAGAGAGAGCCTTAGAGGCAGAGAGCACTGTGACTGGTGGCAGACTAAACCAGAGAGAACCTTAGAGGCAGAGAGCACTGAGACTGGTGGAAGACTAAACCAGAGAGAGCCTTAGAGGCAGAGAGCACTGTGACTGGTGGCAGACTAAACCAGAGAGAACCTTAGAGGCAGAGAGCACTGTGACTGGTTTCAGACTAAACCAGAGAGAGCCTTAGAGGCAGATAGCACTGTGACTGGTGGCAGACTAAACCAGAGAGAGCCTTAGAGGCAGAGAGCACTGTGACTGGTGGCAGACTAAACCAGAGAAAGCCTTAGAGGCAGAGAGCACTGTGACTGGTGGAAGACTAAACCAGAGAGAGCCTTAGAGGCAGATAGCACTGTGACTGGTGGCAGACTGAACCAGAGAGAGCCTTAGAGGCAGAGAGCACTGTGACTGGTGGCAGACTAAACCAGAGAGAGCCTTAGAGGCAGAGAGCACTGTGACTGGTGGCAGACTAAACCAGAGAGAGCCTTAGAGGCAGAGAGCACTGTGACTGGTGGCAGACTAAACCAGAGAGAGCCTTAGAGGCAGAGAGCACTGCGACTGGTGGCAGACTAAACCAGAGAAAGCCTTAGAGGCAGAGAGCACTGTGACTGGTGGGAGACTAAACCAGAGAGAGCCTTAGAGGCAGAGAGCACTGTGACTGGTGGCAGACTAAACCAGAGAGAGCCTTAGAGGCAGAGAGCACTGTGACTGGTGGCAGACTAAACCAGAGAAAGCCTTAGAGGCAGAGAGCACTGTGACTGGTGGCAGACTAAACCAGAGAGAGCCTTAGAGGCTGATAGCACTGTGACTGGTGGCAGACTAAACCAGAGAGAGCCTTAGAGGCAGAGAGCACTGTGACTGGTGGCAGACTAAACCAGAGAGAGCCTTAGAGGCAGAGAGCACTGTGACTGGTGGCAGACTAAACCAGAGAGACCCTTAGAGGCAGAGAGCACTGTGACTGGTGGCAGACTAAACCAGAGAGACCCTTAGAGGCAGAGAGCACTGTGACTGGTGGCAGGGATAACATTCCACCCTTTAGCCCAAGATAGACCACCTTGTCGATCAGAGCACATCCTCCGTTACACAACATGGGCCTCTGAGCCCCATATATCATCTTCACCACATGCATCCTCCATTGTCTGGAGAAGAGGCATGTGTGCGAGGGGATGGCGGTCGTACACCTTCCATCGCCATGCCGAAAAAAACCCTCTTCAATTGAGTTTAGGAATGGGGAATATGGTGGGAGGTATAGAACAATAAATTGTGGGTGGTCGATGAACCAGCTGCGGACCAGAGCAGCCCGGTGGAAACTCACGTCGTCCCTCTCACTCCTTCACCTCTAGGTCTTTCTTCACCATTGACTTCCATTTTCCTCCAGAACAGGAGAGCTCATCTGTGGCCTTTTATAGTGCTTAAAGCTCTGATTTCTAAGTGAACAATTCAGCAACTAGTGTTTACACCTGTGAGGAGTGGGTGTTGCCAATTGGTGTATAGAGCTTGGCATTGTGATTGGCGTTGCTTTCCAAAGGGACTAAAGATATTAATTGTGAATGTTGTGTCTAATGTAGAGAACTGTGTGTAATGTTTTGCAAAAAAGTGTGATATAGAATTGAAAACTGAGTGTAAAGAAAGAACTGTGCTTCCAATTTTGCAGACTTAGGGTTTAGGGATTTGGTACATGAGTTTCAGGTTTCGGTGATTGTGGTTTCAAGTTCCAATTTTAGTGTGCAAACAATAGGAGAAAAACTGTAATCAGATCTATAGTTGGACCATAAGATAAGATGACCCATCATAAGATGACCCATAATTCAGCTGACGATCTGCTCCCCTGAGCAGAGCTCTCACAAAATATACATTGTGATAATACGATAATGTGAGTGCGCGCTCCACATGAGAGAGATGGAGTTAAACAACAGGCTGATTGAGGGATCACCACTCTTGCAATAGGGCCCGAGCTTTTACTGTGAAGCTGTGGTAAACAACGCCTCGCGCTGTGAACGCACTCTCGAACGTCCCAGCCCAGGGACGAACGTTGGACGTTGACTTTGAGAATAACATTAGCTCAGTGTTAACGTAGGGTTGAAGTCCCGGGCTAACGCTGCATAATGTATTAGATTCCATGCCAGTGATTATTTCAGATTGAAATTGATGTGATCCCGAATTGTTCTGCGCTGTTAAGCTGTGCCGAGTGAGTAATGGCGCTGCAGGGGAGAAGGGGGAGGAGCAGAGTGGACAGGACAGCGAGAGACAGAGAGACAGAGAGACAGAGAGAGAGAGAGAGAGAGATAGAGGGAGAAACAGAGAGAGCTCACAGCCAGCAGATGGATACTGTAGTGCAGCCAGGACACAGCTAGCTAACGTCACTGTGATTGTGGAACTCCTCAAAAGTTTTGGGAATGTGGTATAGACCCCTTATGTAATGTTGTTCTGTTAGTTTTGCTGGGTGGTTAATTAACGGGTGATGTTTTGTTTGTCATTTTCAGTGTGAAAGTGTTATTAAAGTGTTTGTCTGGGTGACAGAACAAGATAGGTGTGTGTTTGAGTAAATGTCTGGGTGTGTGAATGAGTGTGTGTCTGGGTGTGTGAATGAGTGTGTGTCTGGGTGTGTGAATGAGTGGGTGTCTGGGTGTGTGAATGAGTATGTGTCTGGGTGTGTGAATGAGTGTGTGTCTGGGTGTGTGAATGAGTATGTGTCTGGGTGTGTGAATGAGTGTGTGTCTGGGTGTGTGAATGAGTGGGTGTCTGGGTGTGTGAATGAGTGGGTGTCTGGGTGTGTGAATGAGTGGGTGTCTGGGTGTGTGAATGAGTGTGTGTCTGGGTGTGTGAATGAGTGTGTGTCTGGGTGTGTGAATGTTAAATCAAAATCAAATCAAATGTTATTGGTCACATACACATATTGAGCAGATGTTTTTGCAGGTGTAGCAAAATGATAGTGGTCCTAGCTTCAGCAGTGCAGTAATTCTAACAATTCACAACAATACACACAAATATAATAGTAAAATAATGGAATTAAAAAATATATAAATATTAGGATGAGCAATGTCAGAGTGTCATTGACTAAAATACAGTCAATTAGAATACAGTATTTGCATATGAAATCTGTAAAGCAGTATGTAAACATGATTAGAGTTTTTTCAATTGCTAACAAGCATCAGTCAATACTGAAGCCACTTTTTCAAAACTCTTCACACAGTCTGCATTACCAACATGCATCTTGGCCAAACAGTTCATCTCACCTCTAAAACTCACTCAAACCACCAAAACACGTCATACATGTCTCAAAATAAGCTCGTTCGACCAAAACACTGGCAACAGTTCTCACTCAGAGAAAGCATACGTTGTCACTCATAACACACTGACCTCAAAACACTAACAGGGAGCATTACATGAATTATGAACTTTTCTCTTTGAAGTTTGGATGATTTTTCACATAAATCAGTATTTCATTATAGAATAATAATAACACCTATTCACTTTGTTGACTGCACTAAAGTTTGTAACAAGAATTAATCAGAAATGCAGCAATTTGCTTCAAAAGCCTTTATTTTTTCTATATCTTTGCATATTGTAATTTACTTGTGAAAAATAAAAAGTTGAAACAAAAAACGAATTCCTGAAATTCCAGGTTTGCAATAATAATTACAAAAAAACCATCAACATGTATAATATAATCACTCATACTGTACAGTACTGTGAGGATTCTAGTTCTCTCTTTCTCCCTCCTGCATGTGCCACAAGTTCTCATCAACATCACATCTTATGTATTCTCTGGTGATGCATCTTGGAAAGTAGCTTCTGGAATGTCTAATCCAACCCTGGCAGTCTTCAGGAGAAGTGTCTCTACACCCTGGCAGTCTTCAGGAGAAGTGTCTCCACACCCTGGCAGTCTTCAGGAGAAGTGTCTCTACACCCTGGCAGTCTTCAGGAAAAGTGTCTCCACACCCTGGCAGTCTTCAGGAAAAGTGTCTCTACACCCTGGCATGTCTTCAGGAGAAGTGTCTCCACACCCTGGCAGTCTTCAGGAGAAGTGTCTCCACACCCTGTCAGTCTTCAGGAGAGGTGTCTCTACACCCTGGCATGTCTTCAGGAGTGTCTCCACACCCTGGCATGTCTTCAGGAGAAGTGTCTCCACACCCTGGCATGTCTTCAGGAGAAGTGTCTCCACACCCTGGCATGTCTTCAGGAGAAGTGTCTCCACACCCTGGCATGTCTTCAGGAGAAGTGTCTCCACACCCTGGCATGTCTTCAGGAGAAGTGTCTCCACACCCTGGCATGTCTTCAGGAGAAGTGTCTCCACACCCTGGCATGTCTTCAGGAGAAGTGTCTCCACACCCTGGCAGTCTTCAGGAGAAGTGTCTCTACACCCTGGCATGTCTTCAGGAGAAGTGTCTCCACACCCTGGCAGTCTTCAGGAGAAGTGTCTCCACACCCTGGCATGTCTTCAGGAGAAGTGTCTCCACACCCTGGCAGTCTTCAGGAGAAGTGTCTCCACACCCTGGCATGTCTTCAGGAGAAGTGTCTCCACACCCTGGCATGTCTTCAGGAGAAGTGTCTCCACACCCTGGCATGTCTTCAGGAGAAGTGTCTCCACACCCTGGCAGTCTTCAGGAGAAGTGTCTCCACAGCCTGGCATGTCTTCAGGAGAAGTGTCTCCACACCCTGGCAGTCTTCAGGAGAAGTGTCTCCACACCCCGCGTTCATGGCATCCAGTAAGGACATCTGGTCATGTGGATGTTGGTCATAAACCTTCCACCTCCACGCAGAGAAAAACTCCTCTATGGGGTTTAGGAAGGGGGAGTATGGAGGCAGGAATAGTACTGACATCCTGGGATGTGCAGCAAACCAGTCTGTGACCGCAGCAGAGTGGTGGAATGCCACATTATCCCACACAACAACGAAGGTAGGGGGAGTTCCTTGCCCCTCTCTCCTCCGCTGGCACAAGTCGATAGTGCAGATCATCCAGAAAATGAGCCTCTCTGTATTGTAGGGGCCAATGAGTGGTTTGTGTAACAGCAAACCATCATTGGACAGTGCTGCACACATTGTGATGTTAGTTCCTCTCTGGCCTGGACATCCACGGTTCCTCTCTGTCCAATCACATTTCTTCCCCTGTGGCGTGTTTTCGCCGGGTTGAATCCAGCTTCATCCACAAAGATGAATGTATGTGTAGTTTGCCTGGCTTCCATCTCCATTACTCTCTAAAATACAGTAAATCCACAGTTTTACAGTATTTTACATTATGCATAGCTGTGTATGTACACTGTTTGGTTATTGAACAGACATTTTACCTGGACATATTGATACCGGAGTTCTTTCACACGTTCACCGTTTCTCTCAAAGTTTACAACTACTTCATCCTTGTTTCTCTATGACTCTGGCAACTGTCGTTGATCTGACCATATTCACATTCCCAACAGTGATGTTGTCTGTCATTGTGCTGACCATATTCACATTCCCAACAGTGATATTGTCTGTCATTGATCTGACCATATTCACATTCCCAACAGTGATATTGTCTGTCGTTGATCTGACCATATTCACATTCCCAACAGTGATATTGTCTGCCGTTGATCTGACCATATTCACATTCCCAACAGTGATATTGTCTGTCGTTGATCTGACCATATTCACATTCCCAACAGTGATATTGTCTGCCGTTGATCTGACCATATTCACATTCCCAACAGTGATATTGTCTGCCGTTGATCTGACCATATTCACATTCCCAACAGTGATATTGTCTGTCGTTGATCTGACCATATTCACATTCCCAACAGTGATATTGTCTGCCGTTGATCTGACCATATTCACATTCCCAACAGTGATATTGTCTGTCATTGATCTGACCATATTCACATTCCCAACAGTGATATTGTCTGTCATTGATCTGACCATATTCACATTCCCAACAGTGATATTGTCTGCCGTTGATCTGACCATATTCACATTCCCAACAGTGATGTTGTCTGTCATTGTGCTGACCATATTCACATTCCCAACAGTGATATTGTCTGTCATTGTGCTGACCATATTCACATTCCCAACAGTGATGTTGTCTGTCATTGATCTGACCATATTCACATTCCCAACAGTGATATTGTCTGCCGTTGATCTGACCATATTCACATTCCCAACAGTGATGTTGTCTGTCATTGATCTGACCATATTCACATTCCCAACAGTGATGTTGTCTGTCATTGATCTGACTATATTCACATTCCCAACAGTGATGTTGTCTGTCATTGTGCTGACCATATTCACATTCCCAACAGTGATGTTGTCTGTCATTGATCTGACCATATTCACATTCCCAACAGTGATATTGTCTGCCGTTGATCTGACCATATTCACATTCCCAACAGTGATATTGTCTGTCGTTGATCTGACCATATTCACATTCCCAACAGTGATATTGTCTGCCGTTGATCTGACCATATTCACATTCCCAACAGTGATGTTGTCTGTCATTGATCTGACCATATTCACATTCCCAACAGTGATGTTGTCTGTCATTGTGCTGACCATATTCACATTCCCAACAGTGATATTGTCTGTCGTTGATCTGACCATATTCACATTCCCAACAGTGATATTGTCTGTCATTGATCTGACCATATTCACATTCCCAACAGTGATATTGTCTGTCGTTGATCTGACCATATTCACATTCCCAACAGTGATATTGTCTGTCGTTGATCTGACCATATTCACATTCTCAACAGTGATATTGTCTGCCAGCACTCTGTCCCGAATTTCCCACAGTTTTATTACATTGTTGCCGATTACCATGTCAACAATGTCAATGTCCTGCCCATCTGATAATATTCTGCCTCTCCCTCCTGTGGGAGGCAACCTTTGGATCCTACTGAAAAACACAAAACAATCAATATATTTCAAAATGTGACCATACTGTTTTGTACTGTAATATGTAGTTCAATTATCATTGAAGAATGCACCTCTCACCTGTTGTTTTGCCGGAAAATGTGTACTATTGATTTGTACTATTGATTTGTACTATTGATGCAACTGTTGAACGCTGCAGATTTGGTTGCACCCTTAAAAAGGCCTCTCTCAAAGAGAGACCATGGTTTACAACATGGTCAATAATTGTGGCTCTTACCTCATCAGAGACCACCGCTCTTGGTCTTCCTCTCCTTTGTCCTCCACGCATTCTCCCTCTCCCTGACACTCTTCTTTCTCCACCAACCTGTTTTCCTCTCCTTTGTCCTCCATGCATTCTCCCTCTCCCTGCCACTCTTCTCTCCCCACCAACCTGTTTTCCTCTCCGTTGTCCTCCATGCATTCTCCCTCTCCCTGCCACTCTTCTTTCCCCACCAACCTGCCTTCCTCTCCTTTGTCCTCCATGCATTCTCCCTCTCCCTGCCACTCTTCTCTCCCCACCAACCTGTTTTCCTCTCCGTTGTCCTCCATGCATTCTCCCTCTCCCTGCCACTCTTCTTTCCCCACCAACCTGTCTTCCTCTCCGTTGTCCTCCATGCATTCTCCCTCTCCCTGCCACTCTTCTTTCCCCACCAACCTGCCTTCCTCTCCTTTGTCCTCCATGCATTCTCCCTCTCCCTGCCACTCTTCTCTCCCCACCAACCTGTTTTCCTCTCCGTTGTCCTCCATGCATTCTCCCTCTCCCTGCCACTCTTCTCTCCCCACCAACCTGTTTTCCTCTCCGTTGTCCTCCATGCATTCTCCCTCTCCCTGCCACTCTTCTTTCCCCACCAACCTGCCTTCCTCTCCTTTGTCCTCCATGCATTCTCCCTCTCCCTGCCACTCTTCTCTCCCCACCAACCTGTTTTCCTCTCCGTTGTCCTCCATGCATTCTCCCTCTCCCTGCCACTCTTCTTTCCCCACCAACCTGTCTTCCTCTCCGTTGTCCTCCATGCATTCTCCCTCTCCCTGCCACTCTTCTTTCACCACCAACCTGTCTTCCTCTCCTTTGTCCTCCATGCATTCTCCCTCTCCCTGCCACTCTTCTTTCTCCACCAACCTGTCTTCCTCTCCTTTGTCCTCCATGCATTCTCCCTCTCCCTGCCACTCTTCTCTCCCCACCAACCTGTCTTCCTCTCCTTTGTCCTCCATGCATTCTCCCTCTCCCTGACACTCTTCTTTCTCCACCAACCTGTCTTCCTCTCCTTTGTCCTCCATGCATTCTCCCTCTCCCTGACACTCTTCTCTCCCCACCAACCTGTTTTCCTCTCCGTTGTCCTCCATGCATTCTCCCTCTCCCTGCCACTCTTCTCTCCCCACCAACCTGTTTTCCTCTCCGTTGTCCTCCATGCATTCTCCCTCTCCCTGCCACTCTTCTTTCCCCACCAACCTGTCTTCCTCTCCGTTGTCCTCCATGCATTCTCCCTCTCCCTGCCACTCTTCTTTCACCACCAACCTGTCTTCCTCTCCTTTGTCCTCCATGCATTCTCCCTCTCCCTGCCACTCTTCTTTCTCCACCAACCTGTCTTCCTCTCCTTTGTCCTCCATGCATTCTCCCTCTCCCTGCCACTCTTCTCTCCCCACCAACCTGTCTTCCTCTCCTTTGTCCTCCATGCATTCTCCCTCTCCCTGACACTCTTCTTTCTCCACCAACCTGTCTTCCTCTCCTTTGTCCTCCATGCATTCTCCCTCTCCCTGACACTCTTCTCTCCCCACCAACCTGTTTTCCTCTCCGTTGTCCTCCATGCATTCTCCCTCTCCCTGCCACTCTTCTTTCCCCACCAACCTGCCTTCCTCTCCTTTGTCCTCCATGCATTCTCCCTCTCCCTGACACTCTTCTTTCTCCACCAACCTGTTTTCCTCTCCTTTGTCCTCCATGCATTCTCCCTCTCCCTGACACTCTTCTTTCCCCACCAACCTGTCTTCCTCTCCTTTGTCCTCCACGCATTCTCCCTCTCCCTGCCACTCTTCTTTCCCCACCAACCTGTCTTCCTCTCCTTTGTCCTTCACACATTCTCCCTCTCCCTGACACTCTTCTCTCCCCACCAACCTGTCTTCCTCTCCTTTGTCCTCCATGCATTCTCCCTCTCCCTGCCACTCTTCTTTCACCAACAACCTGTCTTCCTCTCCGTTGTCCTCCAACACATTCTCCCTCTCCCTGCCACTCTTCTCTCCACACCAACCTGTCTTCCTCTCCTTTGTCCTCCATGCATTCTCCCTCTCCCTGCCACTCTTCTTTCTCCACCAACCTGTCTTCCTCTCCTTTGTCCTCTACACATTCTCCCTCTCCCTGACACTCTTCTCTCCCCACCAACCTGTCTTCCTCTCCTTTGTCCTCCATGCATTCTCCCTCTCCCTGCCACTCTTCTTTCTCCACCAACCTGTCTTCCTCTCCTTTGTCCTCTACACATTCTCCCTCTCCCTGCCACTCTTCTTTCCCCACCAACCTGTCTTCCTCTCCGTTGTCCTCCACACATTCTCCCTCTCCCTGCCACTCTTCTCTCCCCACCAACCTGTCTTCCTCTCCGTTGTCCTCCACACATTCTCCTTCTCCCTGCCACTCTTCTTTCCCCACCAACCTGTCTTCCTCTCCTTTGTCCTCCATGCATTCTCCCTCTCCCTGCCACTCTTCTCTCCCCACCAACCTGTCTTCCTCTCCGTTGTCCTCCACACATTCTCCTTCTCCCTGCCACTCTTCTCTCCCCACCAACCTGTCTTCCTCTCCGTTGTCCTCCACACATTCTCCCTCTCCCTGCCACTCTTCTTTCCCCACCAACCTGTCTTCCTCTCCTTTGTCCTCCACACATTCTCCCTCTCCCTGCCACTCTTCTCTCCCCACCAACCTGTCTTCCTCTCCGTTGTCCTCTACACATTCTCCCTCTCCCTGACACTCTTCTTTCCCCACCAACCTGTCTTCCTCTCCTTTGTCCTCCATGCATTCTCCCTCTCCCTGCCACTCTTCTTTCCCCACCAACCTGTCTTCCTCTCCTTTGTCCTCCACGCATTCTCCCTCTCCCTGCCACTCTTCTCTCCCCACCAACCTGTCTTCCTCTCCGTTGTCCTCCACACATTCTCCTTCTCCCTGCCACTCTTCTCTCCCCACCAACCTGTCTTCCTCTCCGTTGTCCTCCACACATTCTCCCTCTCCCTGCCACTCTTCTTTCCCCACCAACCTGTCTTCCTCTCCGTTGTCCTCTACACATTCTCCCTCTCCCTGCCACTCTTCTTTCCCCACCAACCTGTCTTCCTCTCCGTTGTCCTCCACACATTCTCCCTCTCCCTGCCTCTCTTCTTTCCCCACCAACCTGTCTTCCTCTCCGTTGTCCTCCACACATTCTCCCTCTCCCTGCCACTCTTCTCTCCCCACCAACCTGTCTTCCTCTCCGTTGTCCTCCAACACATTCTCCCTCTCCCTGCCACTCTTCTCTCCCCACCAACCTGTCTTCCTCTCCGTTGTCCTCCACACATTCTCCCTCTCCCTGCCACTCTTCTCTCCCCACCAACCTGTCTTCCTCTCCGTTGTCCTCTACACATTCTCCCTCTCCCTGCCACTCTTCTTTCCCCACCAACCTGTCTTCCTCTCCGTTGTCCTCTACACATTCTCCCTCTCCCTGCCACTCTTCTTTCCCCACCAACCTGTCTTCCTCTCCGTTGTCCTCCACACATTCTCCCTCTCCCTGCCTCTCTTCTTTCCCCACCAACCTGTCTTCCTCTCCGTTGTCCTCCACACATTCTCCCTCTCCCTGCCACTCTTCTCTCCCCACCAACCTGTCTTCCTCTCCGTTGTCCTCCAACACATTCTCCCTCTCCCTGCCACTCTTCTCTCCCCACCAACCTGTCTTCCTCTCCGTTGTCCTCCACACATTCTCCCTCTCCCTGCCACTCTTCTCTCCCCACCAACCTGTCTTCCTCTCCGTTGTCCTCTACACATTCTCCCTCTCCCTGCCACTCTTCTTTCCCCACCAACCTGTCTTCCTCTCCGTTGTCCTCCACACATTCTCCCTCTCCCTGCCTCTCTTCTTTCCCCACCAACCTGTCTTCCTCTCCGTTGTCCTCCACACATTCTCCCTCTCCCTGCCACTCTTCTCTCCCCACCAACCTGTCTTCCTCTCCGTTGTCCTCCAACACATTCTCCCTCTCCCTGCCACTCTTCTCTCCCCACCAACCTGTCTTCCTCTCCGTTGTCCTCCACACATTCTCCCTCTCCCTGCCACTCTTCTCTCCCCACCAACCTGTCTTCCTCTCCGTTGTCCTCCAACACATTCTCCCTCTCCCTGCCACTCTTCTCTCCCCACCTACCTGTCTTCCTCTCCGTTGTCCTCCACACATTCTCCCTCTCCCTGCCACTCTTCTTTCCCCACCAACCTGCCTTCCTTGATCCGTGTTTCCAAACTAAATCATTCCGAAGCCGTCCTCCTTTGTCTGTTTGGTAACGAGACTAAAAACAGGACACGTGGGTCGGCTTTCAGCTGACATCAGCTGTGTTTGGAATGTTTAAACATTCTGCTGAGATGTTCTATATGTTCCCATCAGGTTACTGCAGAAATGCACGACATTTTCCATCATTCTATTTTGAATGTGTTTTTAACAGTTTTGGAAACAGTGTGTTAGCGTTTGAAAACAGGTGCTGCAAATATATAGTTTTGCAGGTAGTGGAGTGTGAATGAGAAAAGAGTTCATGGATTTCGGGAGAATGTGGTCATTGAATGCATTTTGTGTGAAAGCAATGGAAAATGATTCACAGTTTGGTCCACATAAACTTTTGTTTTGCTGACTGTGTGAAGAGTTTTGACAATGTGACTTCAGTTTTGACCAATGCATATTAGCAATTGAAAAAAAACCTGTAAAGTGACTAGTGTTCCATTATTAACCTCTACAGGATCGGTGTGTCCCGCCCCCACCGCGGGACGGTTGAGCTAACGTAGGCTAATGTGATTAGCATGAGGTTGTAAGTAACCAACAAAATTCCCAAGACATATGTAATATGGGCAGAAAGCATAAATTCTTGTTAATCTTTTATTTTATTTCACCTTTATTTAACCAGGTAGGCAAGTTGAGAATAAGTTCTCATTTACAACTGTGACCTGGCCAAGATAAACCAAATCTAACTGCACTGTCCAATTTACAGTAGCTATTACAGTGAAATAATAGCATGCATGCTATTGTTTGAGGAGAGTGCACAATTATATACTTGAAAATATATTAATAAACCAATTAGGCACATTTGGGCAGTCTTGATACAACATTTTGAACAGATGTGCAATGGTTCATTGGATCAGTATAAAACTTTGCACATACACTGCTGCCAACTAGTGGCCAAAATCTAAATTGCGCCTGGGCTGGAATAATACATGATGGCATTTCTCTTGCATTTCAAAGATGATGGAACCCAAAAAAATAAAACAAAAACGCATGTTTTTTTCTTTGTATTATCTTTTACCAGATCTAATGTGTTATATTCTCCTACATTAATTAAAAATTTCCACAAACTTCAAAGTGTTTCCTTTCAAATGTAATGCATATCCTTGCTTCAGGTCCTGAGCTACAGGCAGATTTTTAGGCGAATATTGAAAAAAGTTTCCGATCCTTAAGAGGAAGTGGCCAGTGATTCCATGTCTATGTATGTATTCCATTATTAAACAGTGTTCGATGTACATAGGGTAGCAGCCTTTCAGGTGCAGGGTTGAGCAACCGGTTGGTAGCCGCCTAGTGATGGCTATTTAACAGTCTGATGGCCTTGAGATAGAAGCTGTTTTTCTGTCTCTCTGTTCTCTTTGATGCACCTGTACTGACCTCGCCTGGATGATAGAGGGGTGAACAGGCCGTGGCTTGGGTGGTTGATGTCCTTGATGATCTTTTTGGCCTTCCTGTGACATCGGGTGCTGTAGGTGTCCTGGAGGGCAGGCAGTGTGCAGACCGCACCACCCTCTGGAGAGCCCTGCTGTTGTGGGCAGTGCAGTTGCCATACCAACATACAGCCTAACAGGATGGTCTCAATTGTGCATCTGTAAATGTTTGTGAGGGTCTTAGGGACCGAGCCAAATTTCTTCAGCCTCCTGAAGTTGAAGAGGCGCTGTTGCGCCTTCTTCCCCACACTGTCTGTGTGGGTTGACCATTTCAGATCGTCAGTGATGTGTACGCTGAGGAACTTGAAGTTTTCCACCTTCTCCACTGCTGTCCCTTCGATGTGGATAGGGGGGTGCTCCCTCTGCTGTTTCCTAAAGTCCACAATCATCTCCTTTGTTTTGTTGATGTTGAGGGAGAGGTTATTTTCCTGGCACCACTCCGCCAGGGCCCTCACCTCCTCCCTGTTGACTGTCTCGTTATCGTTGGTAATCAGGCCAATTATAGTTGTGTCGTCTGCAAACTTGATGATTGAGTTGGAGGCGTGTGTAGCCATGCAGTCATGAGTGAACAGGGAGTACAGGAGGGGGCTGAGCATGAACCCTTGTGGGGCCCCTGTGTTGAGGATCAGTGAAATTGAGGTGTAGTTTCCTACCTTCACCACCTGGGGGCGGCTTGTCAGCAAGTCCAAGACCCAGTTGCACAGGGTGGGGTTCAGACCCAGGGCCCCGAGCTTGATGATGAGCTTGGAGGATACTATGGTGTTGAAGGCTGAGCTATAGTCAATGAACAGCATTCTTACATAGGTATTCCTCTTGTCCAAATGGGATTGGGCAGTGTGCAGTGCAATGGCGATTGCATCACCTGTGGATCTATTGGGGCGGTAAGCAAGTTGAAGTGGGTTTAGGGTGTCAGGTAAGGTAAAGGTGATATGATCCTTAACTAGCCTTCCAAAGCAGTTCATTTTGACAGAAGTGAGTGCTACGGGGCAATAGTCATTTAGTTCAGTTGCCTTTGCTTTCTTGTGTACAGGAACAATGGTGGACATCTTGAAGCATGTGGGGAAGGCAGACTGGGATAGGGAGAGATTGAATATGTCCGTAAATACTCCAGCCAGCTGGTCTGCACATTCTCTGAGGACGCGGCTAGGGATGCAGTCTGGGCCGGCAGCCATGTGAGGGTTAACACGCTGAAATGTCTTACTCACATCAGCCATGGAGAACGAGACCCCACAGTCTTTGGGAGTAGGCCGCGTCGACGGCACTGTATTATCCTCAAAGCGGGTGAAGAAGGTATTTAGTTTGTCTGGAAGCAAGACGTCGGTGTCCGCGACGTGGCTGGTTTTCCCTTTGTAATCTGTGATTGTCTGTAGACCCTGCCACATACGTCTCGAGTCTGAGCCGTTGAAATGCGACTCCACTTTGTCTCTGACGTTTTGCCTGTTTGATTGCCTTACGGAGGGAATAACTACACTGTTTGTATTCGACCATATTCCCAGTCACCTTGCCGTGGTTAAATGTGGAGGTTTGCAATTTCATTTTAGTGTGAATGTTGCCAACTATCCACGGTTTCTGGTTTGGGTAGGTTTTTATGGTCACCGTGGGAACAACGTCCCCTATACACTTCCTGATGAACTCAGTCACGGTGTCCGTGTATACATCAATGATATTCTCAGAGGTTACACGGAACATATCCCAGTCCGCGTGATCAAAGCAATCTTGAAGCATGGATTGCGATTGGTTAGATCAGCATTGAATAGACCTTAGCACGGGTACTTCCTGTTTGAATTTCTGCCTATAGGAAGGAAGGAGCAAAATGGAGTTGTGATCTGATTTGCCGAAGGGAGGGCGGGTGAGGGCCTTGTAGGCATCCCGGAAGTTGGAGTAGCAGTGGTCAAGTGTTTTATTAGCGCGAGTACTACAGTCAATGTGTTGATAGAACAGTAGTTTCCTCAAATTTGCTTTTGTTAAAATCCCCAGCTACAATAAATTATGCCTCAGGATATGTAGTTTCCAGTTTGTATAAAGTCCAGTGTAATATCTTGAAGGCCATTGTGGTATTGGCTTGAGGTAAAATATTTATGGCTGTGACAATAACTGAAGAGAATTCTCTTGGGAGGTAATACGGTCGGCATTTGATTGTGAGGTATTCTAGGTCGGGTGAACAAAAGGACTTGAGTTTCTGTACGTTTTCACAATCACACCGTGAGTGGTTAATCATGAAACATACACCACCGCCCTTCCACTTCCTGGAGAGTTCTTTATCCTGTTCGTGCGATGTGCTGAGAACCCAGCTGGCTGTATGGATATCAGGAGAGAGCCATGATTCCATTAATCAGAGTATGTTACAATCCCTGATGTCTCTCTGGAAGGAGAAATTCCTGAGCTCGTATTATTATCCAGAGACTGAACATTAGCGAGTAATATACTCGGAAGCGGTGGATGGTGTGCACGCCTCCTGAGTCGGACTAGAAGTTCACTCCTGAATACCTCTTCTCCGCTGGCGGCGTCTTGGAGCAGCATCTGGGATAAGTTAAATTGGCCTGGGGGGTACAAACAGCATTCCTGGTTGTAATGCTGGTGAGTTACAACCGCTCTGATGTCCAAACGTTATTTTCGGCTCTGTGTAATAACACAAAAAACGTTCTTGGCTAATAATGTAAGAAATAACACACAAAACGAAATACTGCAAAGTTGCTTCGGAGCTGGAAGCAGAGCTGCCATGTCTGTCGGCACCATCTTTCCTGGGATGTGTGTGTGTGTGTGTGTGTGTGTGTGTGTGTGTGTGTGTGTGTGTGTGTGTGTGTGTGTGTGTGTGTGTGTGCGTGTGCGTGTGTGTGTGTGTGTGTGTGCCCGCCCGTTTTCCATCAGTCAGTGGATGAGTGTGAAGAGGACAGGTGGAGGCCTCGGTGCAGAGCAGCCATGTCAGTCACAGAGTAGGAATGTGAAACAGGACAAATAATGGGCACAGATTCTTCAATTTAGCTCGGTATTGATTTCTGTTCCTTCCCTGTGGGTTGTCTTCCTGGTCGTCTTCTTGAACAGCCTGCCAGGAAGGGCAGTTGTGTCTCTGAAACATGGCTTTAGTCTGGGAGAAGGGGAGAGAGTTCCCTCACGCTGTGGCCCTGCAGCCACTACTGATAGCTAACTAACTCTGAGAGACAGATAGGGAGCCAGTATACATACCTTTTTAAACTCTCGTTGGTTGTGTCTGATTAAAACTACTGACCCTTCTTAGATCATATATACTGGCCCCTTTCAGATACATAGAGTGACTGTCCTCTCCTCTCCCCCACCTTTCAGATACATAGAGTGACTGTCCTTGTCCCCCACCTTTCAGATACATGGAGTGACTGTCCTCTCCTCTCCTCTCCCCCACCTTTCAGATACATAGAGTGACTGTCCTTAGCCCCCACCTTTCAGATACATAGAGTGACTGTCCTTGTCCCCCACCTTTCAGATACATGGAGTGACTGTCCTCTCCTCTCCCCCACCTTTCAGATACATAGAGTGACTGTCCTTAGCCCCCACCTTTCAGATACATAGAGTGACTGTCCTTGTCCCCCACCTTTCAGATACATAGAGTGACTGTCCTTGTCCCCCACCTTTCAGATACATAGAGTGACTGTCCTTGTCCCCCACCTTTCAGATACATGGAGTGACTGTCCTCTCCTCTCCTCTCCCCCACCTTTCAGATACATAGAGTGACTGTCCTTAGCCCCCACCTTTCAGATACATAGAGTGACTGTCCTTGTCCCCCACCTTTCAGATACATGGAGTGACTGTCCTCTCCTCTCCCCCACCTTTCAGATACATAGAGTGACTGTCCTTAGCCCCCACCTTTCAGATACATAGAGTGACTGTCCTTGTCCCCAACCTTTCAGATACATAGAGTGACTGTCCTTGTCCCCCACCTTTCAGATACATAGAGTGACTGTCCTTGTCCCCAACCTTTCAGATACATAGAGTGACTGTCCTTGTCCCCCACCTTTCAGATACATAGAGTGACTGTCCTTGTCCCCCACCTTTCAGATACATAGAGTGACTGTCCTTGTCCCCCACCTTTCAGATACATAGAGTGACTGTCCTTGTCCCCCACCTTTCAGATACATAGAGTGATTGTCCTTGTCCCCCACCTTTCAGATACATGGAGTGACTGTCCTTGTCCCCCACCTTTCAGATACATAGAGTGACTGTCCTCTCATCTTCTCTCCCCCACCTTTCAGATACATGGAGTGACTGTCCTTGTCCCCTGGGTGGGGGTCTGTTGAGATATCTGGAGTGTTAGCTCTCCGTAAAATTACATATTAGGATCTCTGTGTAGTTGTCCATTAGTTGTCACAGGAACACTGCCCTCACCATGTGCTCTTACCCAGTATAGTAACCCCAGAGGCCTGACACAGTGAGTCTCCTCAGCAGCAGGCGAGACAACACACTGCCAACCCTGGAGTTCCTCTCTCTCTCTCTCTGCTAAGGGATAACACCGCATCGCTGTAAAGACGCCGGACGGCCGCACACATTAACTTTATTTACCTTTTTAATTGCCATGCAGCGGTAGAGACCTTGTGGAGATAACCCACTGAAACATAACGTATCTCCTGGGAAACACAAAGAGAGGGAGAGGGAGTGGAGAGGAATAGAGAAGAGAAGAGAAGAGAAGAGAGGAGAGGAGAAGAAAAGAGAGGAGAGGAGAAGAAAAGAGAGGAGAGGAGAGGAGAGGAGAAGAGAGGAGAGGAGAACAAAAGAGAAGAGAAGAGGAGAGGAGAGAAGAGAAGAGAAGAGAGGAGAGGAGAGAAGAGAAGAAGAGAGGAGAGAAGAAGAGAGGAGAGGAGAGGAGAGAAGAAGAGAGGAGAGAAGAAGAGAGGAGAGGAGAACAAAAGAGAAGAGAAGAGGAGAGAGAGAAGGAGAGAAGAGAGGAGAAGAGAAGAGAGGAGAGGAGAGGAGAGGAGAGGAGAGGAGAGGAGAGGAGAGGAGAGAAGAAGAGAGGAGAGAAGAAGAGAGGATAGGAGAGGAGAAGAAAAGAGAGGAGAGGAGAGGAGAGGAGAATAGAAGAGAGGAGAGGAGAGGAGAGAAGAAGAGAGGAGACGAGAGGAGAAGAGAGGAGAGGAGAGGAGAGGAGAGTAGAGAAGAAGAGAAGAGAAGAGAAGAGAAGAGAGAAGAGGAGAGGAGAGAAGAAGAGAAGAGAGAAGAGAGGAGAGGAGAGGAGAGGAGAGGAGAGGAGAGAAGAAGAGAAGAGAGAAGAGAGGAGAGGAGAGGAGAGGAGAGGAGAGGAGAGGAGAGGAGAGGAGAGGAGAGGAGAGGAGAGGAGAGGAGAGGAGAGGAGAAGAGAGGAGAGGAGAGGAGAGGAAGAGGTAAAGTCAGCCTGCATCAGTGGATTGAGACCCTTGTGTAATACTACCGTGGGTTCCTCTGTCCCCACATCAGGGTGATAGAGGCAGGACGAGGGAAAAGGTCTCTCTGTCATTTCAAGGGGCTGTGTCTTCTTTTTGAGCCTCATTATTCTGAGCTTCTGCCACGGTGCTGTTTGCCATGCTCTGCTCTGCTGTGGCTGGGACAGGGGTCTGGCCACCGGTTCACCTCGTCATGTTTAAGTGGTCTTGTTAACAGAGGTTCTGTCTGGCCTGGCTGGCAGAGCAGCTGCACCTCAGAGGAACTCTGGGAAACACAGAACAGCGCTGTGTTCTAACTGGCTGGACTGAGGCTGACAAGTGGTGATGGAACTGGTGCTGCATAATACTGTATGTCCATTGGAAGACAACACACACACACACACACACACACACACACACACACACACACACACACACACACACACACACACACACACACACACACACACACACACACACACACACACACACACACACACTAACACACTGCAGAAGGTTCCCACTATGTACTGTAAATCCTGTCAGTTGAAATTACTTATTTGCATTTCTGTTGTCACTCATGTATTCTGTCTCCATGTGTCTGTCTCTCTGCTATAATAAGAGGGGTGAAAGAGAACCCCTGTTTGTCTGCTAACTGATCCTCCCGTAGCTCAGCGGTGCCTCAGCGGTGCCTCAGCGCTGCCTCAGCGGTGCCTCAGCGGTGCCTCAGCGGTGCCTCAGCGGTGCCTCAGCGGTGCCTCAGCGATGCAGGTGTGGAGCAGACAGACTGATGGTGGCAAGTTATGGCCCTGCTCCCTGCTGGCTCCGTGTCTAAGTGATGGGCTACTGTGACGTGAAGCGCCCAGCGCTCTGCCCTCCTCCACTCCTGAGTGTCTGTCTCATCGTCGGCATGAGTGTGTCATCAGCATCCTCCTCCTCTGAGTCTCACTGCTCCTCTCTTTGTTTTGTCCTGTCTGTTTGTGTCCTTCCGGAATGTCCGCCGGCGGCGTAACAACACCTGGGAGTGCTGTTATGTTTTGGGGGGATGTTTTCCTCGGCTGTTTGTCTGACATGTTGACCCCCCCCCCCCCCCCTGTTCCCCTACCTCCTCCCCTCCTTTGAATCTGTCACGGTTCCCTCCTGTCGCCTCATTTGTTTCTGCATGAACCTCCTCAGAGAGAACCCATTCACTGCCCTTGTCAGGAAACATCAGTCCACTAAAGGTCCTCTCTCTCTCTCTCTCTCTCTCTCTCTCTCTCTCTCTCTCTCTCTCTATCTTCTCTTTCCTTCTTTTTCTCACTGTCTGTCTCTTCTTTTTCACATTCCTTTTGTTTTTTTTGTTTTTCTTCTCCTCTCTATCTCCTATCTCTATCTCCTCTATGTCTTCCTCTCCATCTCCTCTCCATCTCCTCTATGTCTTCCTCTCTATCTCCTCTCTATCTCCTCTATGTCTTCCTCTCTAACTCCTATTTATATCTCCTCTATGTCTTCCTCTCTATCTCGTATCTCTTTCTCCTCTCCATCTCCTCTCCATCTCCTCTCTATCTCCTCTATGTCTTCCTCTCTATCTCCTCTCTATCTCCTCTCCATCTCCTCTCCATCTCCTCTCCATCTCCTCTATGTCTTCCTCTCTATCTCCTCTCTATCTCCTCTATGTCTTCGTCTCTATCTCCTATTTATATCTCCTCTATGTCTTCTTCTCCATCTCCTATCTCTATCTCCTCTCCATCTCCTCTCTATCTCCTCTCTATCTCCTCTATGTCTTCCTCTCCATCTCCTCTCTATCTCCTATTTATATCTCCTCTATGTCTTCCTCTCTATCTCCTCTCTATATCCTATTTATATCTCCTCTATGTCTTCCTCTCTATCTCCTATCTCTATCTCCTCTATGTCTTCCTCTCTATCTCCTCTCCATCTCCTCTCTATCTCCTCTCCATCTCCTCTCCATCTCCTCTCCATCTCCTCTCCATCTCCTCTCCATCTCCTCTCTCCATCTCCTATCTATCTCATCTCCATCTCCTCTCTCTATCTCCTATCTTTCTCATCTATGTCTTCCTCTCTATCTCCTCTGTCTCTCTATATATCCTCTCTCTGTCTCCTCTGTCGTTCTCTCCATCTCCTCTCTCTATCTCCTCTGTCTTTCTCTTTATCTCCTCTGTCTTTCTATCGCCTCTATGTCTTCCTCTCTATCTCCCTGT
>NW_024060617.1:0-20000 GCF_016432855.1 Salvelinus namaycush | reverse complement strand
AGTCCAGAGGAGTGATGGTTACAGTCCAGAGGAGTGATGGTTACAGTCCAGAGGAGTGATGGTTACAGTCCAGAGGAGTGTGTTACAGTCCAGAGGAGTGTGTTACAGTCCAGAGGTGTGATGGTTACAGTCCAGAGGTGTGATGGTTACAGTCCAGAGGAGTGATGGTTACAGTCCAGAGGAGTGTGTTACAGTCCAGAGGAGTGTGTTACAGTCCAGAGGAGTGTGTTACAGTCCAGAGGAGTGATGGTTACAGTCCAGAGGAGTGTGTTACAGTCCAGAGGAGTGTGTTACAGTCCAGAGGAGTGATGGTTACAGTCCAGAGGAGTGTGTTACAGTCCAGAGGAGTGATGGTTACAGTCCAGAGGAGTGTTGGTTACAGTCCAGAGGAGTGTGTTACAGTCCAGAGGAGTGTGTTACAGTCCAGAGGAGTGATGGCTACAGTCCAGAGGAGTGTGTTATAGTCCAGAGGAGTGATGGTTACAGTCCAGAGGAGTGTGTTACAGTCCAGAGGAGTGATGGTTACAGTCCAGAGGAGTGAAGGTTACAGTCCAGAGGAGTGTGTTACAGTCCAGAGGAGTGTGTTACAGTCCAGAGGAGTGATGGTTACAGTCCAGAGGAGTGATGGTTACAGTCCAGAGGAGTGTGTTACAGTCCAGAGGAGTGATGGTTACAGTCCAGAGGAGTGATGGTTACCGTCCAGAGGAGTGTGTTACAGTCCAGAGGAGTGTGTTACAGTCCAGAGGAGTGTGTTACAGTCCAGAGGAGTGATGGTTACAGTCCAGAGGAGTGATGGTTACAGTCCAGAGGAGTGTGTTACAGTCCAGAGGAGTGTGTTACAGTCCAGAGGAGTGATGGTTACAGTCCAGAGGAGTGTGTTACAGTCCAGAGGAGTGATGGTTACAGTCCAGAGGAGTGATGGTTACAGTCCAGAGGAGTGTGTTACAGTCCAGAGGAGTGATGGTTACAGTCCAGAGGAGTGTGTTACAGTCCAGAGGAGTGATGGTTACAGTCCAGAGGAGTGATGGTTACAGTCCAGAGGAGTGATGGTTACAGTCCAGAGGAGTGATGGTTACAGTCCAGAGGAGTGTGTTACAGTCCAGAGGAGTGTGTTACAGTCCAGAGGAGTGTGTTACAGTCCAGAGGAGTGTGTTACAGTCCAGAGGAGTGATGGTTACAGTCCAGAGGAGTGATGGTTACAGTCCAGAGGAGTGATGGTTACAGTCCAGAGGAGTGTGTTACAGTCCAGAGGAGTGATGGTTACAGTCCAGAGGAGTGATGGTTACAGTCCAGAGGAGTGATGGTTACAGTCCAGAGGAGTGATGGTTACAGTCCAGAGGAGTGATGGTTACAGTCCAGAGGAGTGATGGTTACAGTCCAGAGGAGTGATGGTTACAGTCCAGAGGAGTGATTGGTTACAGTCCAGAGGAGTGATGGTTACAGTCCAGAGGAGTGTGTTACAGTCCAGAGGAGTGATGGTTACAGTCCAGAGGAGTGATGGTTACAGTCCAGAGGAGTGATGGTTACAGTCCAGAGGAGTGTGTTACAGTCCAGAGGAGTGATGGTTACAGTCCAGAGGAGTGATGGTTACAGTCCAGAGGAGTGTGTTACAGTCCAGAGGAGTGATGGTTACAGTCCAGAGGAGTGTGTTACAGTCCAGAGGAGTGTGTTACAGTCCAGAGGAGTGATGGTTACAGTCCAGAGGAGTGATGGTTACAGTCCAGAGGAGTGTGTTACAGTCCAGAGGAGTGATGGTTACAGTCCAGAGGAGTGATGGTTACAGTCCAGAGGAGTGATGGTTACAGTCCAGAGGAGTGATGGTTACAGTCCAGAGGAGTGATGGTTACAGTCCAGAGGAGTGTGTTACAGTCCAGAGGAGTGATGGTTACAGTCCAGAGGAGTGTGTTACAGTCCAGAGGAGTGATGGTTACAGTCCAGAGGAGTGTGTTACAGTCCAGAGGAGTGATGGTTACAGTCCAGAGGAGTGTGTTACAGTCCAGAGGAGTGTGTTACAGTCCAGAGGAGTGATGGTTACAGTCCAGAGGAGTGTGTTACAGTCCAGAGGAGTGATGGTTACAGTCCAGAGGAGTGTGTTACAGTCCAGAGGAGTGTGTTACAGTCCAGAGGAGTGATGGTTACAGGCCAGAGGAGTGATGGTTACAGTCCAGAGGAGTGTGTTACAGTCCAGAGGAGTGTGTTACAGTCCAGAGGAGTGATGGTTACAGTCCAGAGGAGTGATGGTTACAGTCCAGAGGAGTGTGTTACAGTCCAGAGGAGTGATGGTTACAGTCCAGAGGAGTGATGGTTACAGTCCAGAGGAGTGTGTTACAGTCCAGAGGAGTGATGGTTACAGTCCAGAGGAGTGGTGGTTACAGTCCAGAGGAGTGTGTTACAGTCCAGAGGAGTGATGGTTACAGTCCAGAGGAGTGTGTTACAGTCCAGAGGAGTGATGGTTACAGTCCAGAGGAGTGTGTTACAGTCCAGAGGAGTGATGGTTACAGTCCAGAGGAGTGTGTTACAGTCCAGAGGAGTGTGTTACAGTCCAGAGGAGTGATGGTTACAGTCCAGAGGAGTGTGTTACAGTCCAGAGGAGTGTGTTACAGTCCAGAGGAGTGATGGTTACAGTCCAGAGGAGTGATGGTTACAGTCCAGAGGAGTGTGTTACAGTCCAGAGGAGTGTGTTACAGTCCAGAGGAGTGATGGTTACAGTCCAGAGGAGTGATGGTTACAGTCCAGAGGAGTGTGTTACAGTCCAGAGGAGTGTGTTACAGTCCAGAGGAGTGATGGTTACAGTCCAGAGGAGTGATGGTTACAGTACAGAGGAGTGTGTTACAGTCCAGAGGAGTGTGTTACAGTCCAGAGGAGTGATGGTTACAGTCCAGAGGAGTGATGGTTACAGTCCAGAGGAGTGTGTTACAGTCCAGAGGAGTGTGTTACAGTCCAGAGGAGTGATGGTTACAGTCCAGAGGAGTGATGGTTACAGTCCATAGGAGTGTGTTACAGTCCAGAGGAGTGAGTTACAGTCCAGAGGAGTGATGGTTACAGTCCAGAGGAGTGTGTTACAGTCCAGAGGAGTGTGTTACAGTCCAGAGGAGTGATGGTTACAGTCCAGAGGAGTGATGGTTACAGTCCAGAGGAGTGTGTTACAGTCCAGAGGAGTGTGTTACAGTCCAGAGGAGTGTGTTACAGTCCAGAGGAGTGTGTTACAGTCCAGAGGAGTGTGTTACAGTCCAGAGGAGTGATGGTTACAGTCCAGAGGAGTGTGTTACAGTCCAGAGGAGTGTGTTACAGTCCAGAGGAGTGTGTTACAGTCCAGAGGAGTGATGGTTACAGTCCAGAGGAGTGATGGTTACAGTCCAGAGGAGTGTGTTACAGTCCAGAGGAGTGTGTTACAGTCCAGAGGAGTGATGGTTACAGTCCAGAGGAGTGATGGTTACAGTCCAGAGGAGTGTGTTACAGTCCAGAGGAGTGTGTTACAGTCCAGAGGAGTGTGTTACAGTCCAGAGGAGTGATGGTTACAGTCCAGAGGAGTGATGGTTACAGTCCAGAGGAGTGTGTTACAGTCCAGAGGAGTGTGTTACAGCCCAGAGGAGTGTGTTACAGTCCAGAGGAGTGTGTTACAGTCCAGAGGAGTGATGGTTACAGTCCAGAGGAGTGATGGTTACAGTCCAGAGGAGTGATGGTTACAGTCCAGAGGAGTGATGGTTACAGTCCAGAGGAGTGTGTTACAGTCCAGAGGAGTGTGTTACAGTCCAGAGGAGTGTGTTACAGTCCAGAGGAGTGATGGTTACAGTCCAGAGGAGTGTGTTACAGTCCAGAGGAGTGTGTTAAAGTCCAGAGGAGTGATGGTTACAGTCCAGAGGAGTGATGGTTACAGTCCAGAGGAGTGTGTTACAGTCCAGAGGAGTGTGTTACAGTCCAGAGGAGTGTGTTACAGTCCAGAGGAGTGATGGTTATAGTCCAGAGGAGTGATGGTTACAGTCCAGAGGAGTGTGTTACAGTCCAGAGGAGTGTGTTACAGTCCAGAGGAGTGATGGTTACAGTTCAGAGGAGTGATGGTTACAGTCCAGAGGAGTGTGTTACAGTCCAGAGGAGTGTGTTACAGTCCAGAGGAGTGATGGTTACAGTCCAGAGGAGTGATGGTTACAGTACAGAGGAGTGTGTTACAGTCCAGAGGAGTGTGTTACAGTCCAGAGGAGTGATGGTTACAGTCCAGAGGAGTGATGGTTACAGTCCATAGGAGTGTGTTACAGTCCAGAGGAGTGAGTTACAGTCCAGAGGAGTGATGGTTACAGTCCAGAGGAGTGTGTTACAGTCCAGAGGAGTGTGTTACAGTCCAGAGGAGTGATGGTTACAGTCCAGAGGAGTGTGTTACAGTCCAGAGGAGTGTGTTACAGTCCAGAGGAGTGTGTTACAGTCCAGAGGAGTGTGTTACAGTCCAGAGGAGTGTGTTACAGTCCAGAGGAGTGATGGTTACAGTCCAGAGGAGTGATGGTTACAGTCCAGAGGAGTGGGTTACAGTCCAGAGGAGTGTGTTACAGTCCAGAGGAGTGTGTTACAGTCCAGAGGAGTGATGGTTACAGTCCAGAGTAGTGATGGTTACAGTCCAGAGGAGTGTGTTACAGTCCAGAGGAGTGTGTTACAGCCCAGAGGAGTGATGGTTACAGTCCAGAGGAGTGATGGTTACAGTCCAGAGGAGTGTGTTACAGTCCAGAGGAGTGATGGTTACAGTCCAGAGGAGTGTGTTACAGTCCAGGGGAGTGTGTTACAGTCCAGAGGGGAGATGGTTACAGTCCAGAGGAGTGTGTTACAGTCCAGGGGAGTGTGTTACAGTCCAGAGGAGTGTGTTACAGTCCAGAGGAGTGTGTTACAGTCCAGAGGAGTGATGGTTACAGTCCAGAGGAGTGTGTTACAGTCCAGAGGAGTGATGGTTACAGTCCAGAGGAGTGATGGTTACAGTCCAGAGGAGTGTGTTACGGTCCAGAGGAGTGATGGTTACAGTCCAGAGGAGTGATGGTTACAGTCCAGAGGAGTGATGGTTACAGTCCAGAGGAGTGTTGGTTACAGTCCAGAGGAGTGTGTTACAGTCCAGGGGAGTGATGGTTACAGTCCAGAGGAGTGATGGTTACAGTCCAGAGGAGTGTGTTACAGTCCAGAGGAGTGTGTTACAGTCCAGAGGAGTGATGGTTACAGTCCAGAGGAGTGTGTTACAGTCCAGAGGAGTGATGGTTACAGTCCAGAGGAGTGATGGTTACAGTCCAGAGGAGTGATGGTTACAGTCCAGAGGAGTGTGTTACAGTCCAGGGGAGTGGGTTACAGTCCAGAGGAGTGTGTTACAGTCCAGAGGAGTGTGTTACAGTCCAGAGGAGTGATGGTTACAGTCCAGAGGAGTGATGGTTACAGTCCAGAGGAGTGTGTTACAGTCCAGAGGAGTGTGTTACAGTCCAGAGGAGTGTGTTACAGTCCAGAGGAGTGATGGTTACAGTCCAGAGGAGTGTGTTACAGTCCAGAGGAGTGTGTTACAGTCCAGAGGAGTGATGGTTACAGTCCAGAGGAGTGATGGCTACAGTCCAGAGGAGTGATGGTTACAGTCCAGAGGAGTGTGTTACAGTCCAGAGGAGAGTGTGTTACAGTCCAGGGGAGTGTGTTACAGTCCAGAGGAGTGTGTTACAGTCCAGAGGAGTGATGGTTACAGTCCAGAGGAGTGTGTTACAGTCCAGAGGAGTGATGGTTACAGTCCAGAGGAGTGTGTTACAGTCCAGAGGAGTGATGGTTACAGTCCAGAGGAGTGATGGTTACAGTCCAGAGGAGAGTGTTACAGTCCAGAGGAGTAATGGTTACAGTCCAGAGGAGTGTGTTACAGTCCAGAGGAGTGTGTTACAGTCCAGAGGAGTGATGGTTACAGTCCAGAGGAGTGATGGTTACAGTCCAGAGGAGTGTGTTACAGTCCAGAGGAGTGTGTTACAGTCCAGAGGAGTGTGTTACAGTCCAGAGGAGTGTGTTACAGTCCAGAGGAGTGATGGTTACAGTCCAAAGGAGTGTGTTACAGTCCAGAGGAGTGATGGTTACAGTCCAGAGGAGTGATGCTTACATTCCAGAGGAGTGATGGTTACAGTCCAGAGGAGTGTTGGTTACAGTCCAGAAGAGTGATGGTTACAGTCCAGAGGAGTGATGGTTACAGTCCAGAGGAGTGTGTTACAGTCCAGAGGAGTGTGTTACAGTCCAGCGGAGTGATGGTTACAGTCCAGAGGAGTGATGGTTACAGTCCAGAGGAGTGTGTTACAGTCCAGAGGAGTGATGGTTACAGTCCAGAGGAGTGTGTTATCGTCCAGAGGAGTGATGGTTACAGTCCAGAGGAGTGATGGTTACAGTCCAGAGGAGTGTGTTACAGTCCAGAGGAGTGATGGTTACAGTCCAGAGGAGTGATGGTTACAGTCAAGAGGAGTGTGTTACAGTCCAGAGGAGTGATGGTTACAGACCAGAGGAGTGTGTTACAGTCCAGAGGAGTGATGGTTACAGTCCAGAGGAGTGTGTTACAGTCCAGAGGAGTGATGGTTACAGTCCAGAGGAGTGTGTTACAGTCCAGAGGAGTGATGGTTACAGTCCAGAGGAGTGTGTTACAGTCCAGGGGAGTGTGTTACAGTCCAGAGGAGTGATGGTTACAGTCCAGAGGAGTGTGTTACAGTCCAGGGGAGTGTGTTACAGTCCAGAGGAGTGTGTTACAGTCCAGAGGAGTGTGTTACAGTCCAGAGGAGTGATGGTTACAGTCCAGAGGAGTGTGTTACAGTCCAGAGGAGTGATGGTTACAGTCCAGAGGAGTGATGGTTACAGTCCAGAGGAGTGTGTTACGGTCCAGAGGAGTGATGGTTACAGTCCAGAGGAGTGATGGTTACAGTCCAGAGGAGTGATGGTTACAGTCCAGAGGAGTGTTGGTTACAGTCCAGAGGAGTGTGTTACAGTCCAGGGGAGTGATGGTTACAGTCCAGAGGAGTGATGGTTACAGTCCAGAGGAGTGTGTTACAGTCCAGAGGAGTGTGTTACAGTCCAGAGGAGTGATGGTTACAGTCCAGAGGAGTGATGGTTACAGTCCAGAGGAGTGATGGTTACAGTCCAGAGGAGTGTGTTACAGTCCAGAGGAGTGTGTTACAGTCCAGAGGAGTGTGTTACAGTCCAGAGGAGTGATGGTTACAGTCCAGAGGAGTGTGTTACAGTCCAGAGGAGTGTGTTACAGTCCAGAGGAGTGATGGTTACAGTCCAGAGGAGTGATGGCTACAGTCCAGAGGAGTGATGGTTACAGTCCAGAGGAGTGTGTTACAGTCCAGAGGAGAGTGTGTTACAGTCCAGGGGAGTGTGTTACAGTCCAGAGGAGTGTGTTACAGTCCAGAGGAGTGATGGTTACAGTCCAGAGGAGTGTGTTACAGTCCAGAGGAGTGATGGTTACAGTCCAGAGGAGTGTGTTACAGTCCAGAGGAGTGATGGTTACAGTCCAGAGGAGTGATGGTTACAGTCCAGAGGAGTGTGTTACAGTCCAGAGGAGTAATGGTTACAGTCCAGAGGAGTGTGTTACAGTCCAGAGGAGTGTGTTACAGTCCAGAGGAGTGATGGTTACAGTCCAGAGGAGTGATGGTTACAGTCCAGAGGAGTGTGTTACAGTCCAGAGGAGTGTGTTACAGTCCAGAGGAGTGTGTTACAGTCCAGAGGAGTGTGTTACAGTCCAGAGGAGTGATGGTTACAGTCCAGAGGAGTGTGTTACAGTCCAGAGGAGTGATGGTTACAGTCCAGAGGAGTGATGCTTACAGTCCAGAGGAGTGATGGTTACAGTCCAGAGGAGTGTTGGTTACAGTCCAGAGGAGTGATGGTTACAGTCCAGAGGAGTGATGGTTACAGTCCAGAGGAGTGTGTTACAGTCCAGAGGAGTGTGTTACAGTCCAGCGGAGTGATGGTTACAGTCCAGAGGAGTGATGGTTACAGTCCAGAGGAGTGTGTTACAGTCCAGAGGAGTGATGGTTACAGTCCAGAGGAGTGTGTTATCGTCCAGAGGAGTGATGGTTACAGTCCAGAGGAGTGATGGTTACAGTCCAGAGGAGTGTGTTACAGTCCAGAGGAGTGATGGTTACAGTCCAGAGGAGTGATGGTTACAGTCAAGAGGAGTGTGTTACAGTCCAGAGGAGTGATGGTTACAGACCAGAGGAGTGTGTTACAGTCCAGAGGAGTGATGGTTACAGTCCAGAGGAGTGTGTTACAGTCCAGAGGAGTGATGGTTACAGTCCAGAGGAGTGATGGTTACAGTCCAGAGGAGTGATGGTTACAGTCCAGAGGAGTGTGTTACAGTCCAGAGGAGTGTGTTACAGTCCAGAGGAGTGATGGTTACAGTCCAGAGGAGTGATGGTTACAGTCCAGAGGAGTGTGTTACAGTCCAGAGGAGTGTGTTACAGTCCAGAGGAGTGTGTTACAGTCCAGAGGAGTGTGTTACAGTCCAGAGGAGTGATGGTTACAGTCCAGAGGAGTGTGTTACAGTCCAGAGGAGTGATGGTTACAGTCCAGAGGAGTGTGTTACAGTCCAGAGGAGTGTGTTACAGTCCAGAGGAGTGATGGTTACAGTCCAGAGGAGTGATGGTTACAGTCCAGAGGAGTGTGTTACAGTCCAGAGGAGTGATGGTTACAGTCCAGAGGAGTGTTGGTTACAGTCCAGAGGAGTGTGTTACAGTCCAGGGGAGTGATGGTTACAGTCCAGAGGTGTGATGGTTACAGTCCAGAGGAGTGTGTTACAGTCCAGAGGAGTGTGTTACAGTCCAGAGGAGTGATGGTTACAGTCCAGAGGAGTGTGTTACAGTCCAGAGGAGTGATGGTTACAGTCCAGAGGAGTGTGTTACAGTCCAGGGGAGTGGGTTACAGTCCAGAGGAGTGTGTTACAGTCCAGAGGAGTGTGTTACAGTCCAGAGGAGTGATGGTTACAGTCCAGAGGAGTGATGGTTACAGTCCAGAGGAGTGATGGTTACAGTCCAGAGGAGTGTGTTACAGTCCAGAGGAGTGTGTTACAGTCCAGAGGAGTGATGGTTACAGTCCAGAGGAGTGATGGTTTACGCGAGATTAAACAATACAGAAAGCATGAATGAGTTCTAGCCAACCTGCCGGGTCCAAGTGGGACAGAATCTCCCTCCTTTTTTCTATTGGAAATAACAGCATTCAGTCATTTACAACTTGATCATAGTTATTGGTAAGAGCTAGATAAATGAGTAACTTGATCATAGTTATTGATAAGAGATAGATAAATGAGTAACTTGATCATAGTTATTGGTAAGAGCTAGATAAATGAGTAACTTGATCATAGTTATTGGTAAGAGCTAGATAAATGAGTAACTTGATCATAGTTATTGGTAAGAGCTAGATAAATGAGTAACTTGATCATAGTTATTGGTAAGAGCTAGATAAATGAGTAACTTGATCATAGTTATTGATAAGAGCTAGATAAATGAGTAACTTGATCATAGTTATTGGTAAGAGCTAGATAAATGAGTAACTTGATCATAGTTATTGGTAAGAGCTAGATAAATGAGTAACTTGATCATAGTTATTGGTAAGAGCTAGATAAATGAGTAACTTGATCATAGTTATTGGTAAGAGCTAGATAAATGAGTAATCCGTTTGGATAAGGGAATCTTCTTTCAGATCTATTTTATCGCTGGAAACAAACGTGAAACCAGTGACACGGCAGCGAATTGAAACATGTCAACATACCGTATCACCTTTCCGGCTGTAAAGTTTATGAAATGCGGACCTTGTAACTTGCAGGGACCCATACTAGAGGCTTCTGTAGCCATGCTATAGGCTTCTGTAGCCATGCTAGAGGCTTCTGTAGCCATGCTATAGGCTTCTGTAGCCATGCTAGAGGCTTCTGTAGCCATGCGCAAATGACAGTATAGCGTCATACCTACTGAGTTGATTTATGATTTCTAGAATGTTTTAATTCAGTCATTTTATGCCCAGACTTTTCACTGTATTTTTTTACCATTTGTATTGTTTTAAATATCCCTGATATTCTGAACTGTTCTCTCAATGTATTTTAGTGAGTCTGTCGAGAAAATTCAAATTAAAGGTACAAGGAATTTAAAGGGATTGCTTTAGATAAATGAATGAAAACACCACGAGAAAATATGTCTGGCAGCAAGTGGGTTGGTTTTCAGTGGTTGAATTACATTTATTTTGTTTGTGTCCTGCGTAGCTTCCTGTGTGTTTGTCCTGCGTAGCTTCCTGTGTGTGTGTCCTGCGTAGCTTCCTGTGTGTGTGTCCTGCGTAGCTTCCTGTGTTGTGTCCTGCGTAGCTTCCTGTGTGTGTGTCCTGCGTAGCTTCCTGTGTTGTGTCCTGCGTAGCTTCCTGTGTTGTGTCCTGCGTAGCTTCCTGTGTGTGTGTCCTGCGTAGCTTCCTGTGTTGTGTCCTGCGTAGCTTCCTGTGTGTGTGTCCTGCGTAGCTTCCTGTGTTGTGTCCTGCGTAGCTTCCTGTGTGTGTGTCCTGCGTAGCTTCCTGTGTGTGTGTCCTGCGTAGCTTCCTGTGTTGTGTCCTGCGTAGCTTCCTGTGTTGTGTCCTGCGTAGCTTCCTGTGTTGTGTCCTGCGTAGCTTCCTGTGTGTGTGTCCTTCGTAGCTTCCTGTGTGTGTGTCCTGCGTAGCTTCCTGTGTGTGTGTCCTGCGTAGCTTCCTGTGTGTGTGTCCTGCGTAGCTTCCTGTGTGTGTGTCCTGCGTAGCTTCCTGTGTGTGTGTCCTGCGTAGCTTCCTGTTTGTGTGTCTTGCGTAGCTTCCTGTGTTGTGTCCTGCGTAGCTTCCTGTGTTGTGTCCTGCGTAGCTTCCTGTTTGTGTGTCTTGCGTAGCTTCCTGTGTTGTGTCCTGCGTAGCTTCCTGTGTATCCTGCGTAGCTTCCTGTTTGTGTGTCCTGCGTAGCTTCCTGTGTTGTGTCCTGCGTAGCTTCCTGTGTTGTGTCCTGCGTAGCTTCCTGTGTTGTGTCCCGCGTAGCTTCCTGTGTTGTGTCCCGCGTAGCTTCCTGTTTGTGTGTCCTGCGTAGCTTCCTGTGTTGTGTCCCGCGTAGCTTCCTGTGTTGTGTCCTGCGTAGCTTCCTGTGTTGTGTCCTGCGTAGCTTCCTGTGTTGTGTCCCGCGTAGCTTCCTGTGTTGTGTCCCGCGTAGCTTCCTGTTTGTGTGTCCTGCGTAGCTTCCTGTGTTGTGTCCCGCGTAGCTTCCTGTGTTGTGTCCTGCGTAGCTACCTGTGTTGTGTCCCGCGTAGCTTCCTGTTTGTGTGTCCTGCGTAGCTTCCTGTGTATCCTGCGTAGCTTCCTGTGTTGTGTCCCGCGTAGCTTCCTGTTTGTGTGTCCTGCGTAGCTTCCTGTGTTGTGTCCTGCGTAGCTTCCTGTGTGTGTGTCCTGCGTAGCTTCCTGTGTTGTGTCCTGCGTAGCTTCCTGTGTTGTGTCCCGCGTAGCTTCCTGTGTTGTGTCCTGCGTAGCTTCCTGTGTTGTGTCCCGCGTAGCTTCCTGTTTGTGTGTCCTGCGTAGCTTCCTGTGTTGTGTCCCGCGTAGCTTCCTGTGTTGTGCCCTGCGTAGCTTCTTGTGTGTGTGTCCTGCGTAGCTTCCTGTGTTGTGTCCTGCATAGCTTCCTGTGTTGTGTCCTGCGTAGCTTCCTGTGTTGTGTCCTGCGTAGCTTCCTGTGTTGTGTCCCGCGTAGCTTCCTGTGTGTGTGTCCTGCGTAGCTTCCTATGTGTGTGTCCTGCGTAGCTTCCTGTGTTGTGTCCTGCGTAGCTTCCTGTGTTGTGTCCTGCGTAGCTTCCTGTGTTGTGTCCTGCGTAGCTTCCTGTGTGTGTGTCCTGCGTAGCTTCCTGTGTGTGTGTCCTGCGTAGCTTCCTGTGTGTGTGTCCTGCGTAGCTTCCTGTGTGTTTGTCCTGCGTAGCTTCCTGTGTTGTGTCCTGCGTAGCTTCCTGTGTTGTGTCCTGCGTAGCTTCCTGTGTGTGTGTCCTGCGTAGCTTCCTGTTTGTGTGTCCTGCGTAGCTTCCTGTGTGTGTGTCCTGCGTAGCTTCCTGTGTGTCTGTCCTGTGTAGCTTCCTGTGTTGTGTGTCCTGCGTAGCTTCCTGTGTTGTGTCCTGCGTAGCTTCCTGTGTTGTGTCCCGCGTAGCTTCCTGTTTGTGTGTCCTGCGTAGCTTCCTGTGTTGTGTCCTGCGTAGCTTCCTGTGTTGTGTCCCGAGTAGCTTCCTGTTTGTGTGTCCTGCGTAGCTTCCTGTGTTGTGTCCTGCGTAGCTTCCTGTGTTGTGTCCCGCGTAGCTTCCTGTTTGTGTGTCCTGCGTAGCTTCCTGTGTTGTGTCCTGCGTAGCTTCCTGTGTGTGTCCTGCGTAGCTTCCTGTGTTGTGTCCTGGTATATAGCTCCTGGATGGCAGGAAGCTTGGCCCCAGTGATGTACTGGGCCGTACGCACTACCCTCTGTAGTACCTTGCGGTCAGAGGCCGAGCAGTTGCCGTACCAGGCAATGATGCAACCAGTCAGAATGCTCTCGATGGTGCAGCTGTAGAACTTTTTGAGGATCTGAGGACCCATGGTAACAGCTAGTCTTTATGGGGATCCCCATTAGCCCACACCAATGGAGACAGCTAGTCTTACTGGGGATCCCCATTAGCCCACACCAATGGAGACAGCTAGTCTTACTGGGGATCCCCATTAGCCCACACCAATGGAGACAGCTAGTCTTACTGGGGATCCCCATTAGCCCACACCAATAGAGACAGCTCGTCTTACTGAGGATCCCCATTAGCCCACACCAATGGTAACAGCTAGTCTTACTGGGGATCCCCATTAGCCCACACCAATGGAGACAGCTAGTCTTACTGGGGATCCCCATTAGCCCACACCAATGGAGACAGCTAGTCTTACTGGGGATCCCCATTAGCCCACACCAATGGAGACAGCTTGTCCTACTGAGGATCCCCATTAGCCCACACCAATGGAGACAGCTAGTCTTACTGGGGATCCCCATTAGCCCACACCAATGGAGACAGCTAGTCCTACTGAGGATCCCCATTAGCCCACACCAATGGAGACAGCTAGTCTTACTGGGGATCCCCATTAGCCCACACCAATGGAGACAGCTAGTCTTACTGAGGATCCCCATTAGCCCACACCAATGGAGACAGCTAGTCTTACTGGGGATCCCCATTAGCCCACACCAATAGAGACAGCTAGTCTTACTGAGGATCCCCATTAGCCCACACCAATGGTAACAGCTAGTCTTACTGAGGATCCCCATTAGCCCACGCCAATGGAGACAGCTAGTCTTACTGGGGATCCCCATTAGCCCACACCAATGGAGACAGCTCGTCTTACTGGGGATCCCCATTAGCCCACACCAATGGAGACAGCTAGTCTTACTGGGGATCCCCATTAGCCCACACCAATGGAGACAGCTAGTCTTACTGGGGATCCCCATTAGCCCACACCAATAGAGACAGCTAGTCTTACTGAGGATCCCCATTAGCCCACACCAATGGAGACAGCTAGTCTTACTGGGGATCCCTATTAGCCCACACCAATGGAGACAGCTAGTCTTACTGGGGATCCCCATTAGCCCACACCAATGGAGACAGCTAGTCTTACTGGGGATCCCCATTAGCCCACACCAATGGAGACAGCTAGTCTTACTGAGGATCCCCATTAGCCCACACCAATAGAGACAGGTCGTCTTACTGAGGATCCGACGCATAATGAAAAATACATTACAGACAAAATACTTTACAATTTACATTTAAAAACATGAACATGGTAGTGTGTATCTATCAGTTACACATGTCAGTATATACACACAACAAATAGGTCACACGGGGGAGATGAGGTGTTGCTTTATTTGTTTTTTGAAACCTCTGTTCCCTTGTGCTATGTAAGAGTTATTTATTTAACTAGGCAAGTCAGTTAAGAACAACATTCTGATTTACAATGACGGCCTACCGGGGGACAGTGGGTTAACAGCCTTGTTCAGGGGGCAGAAGGACAGATTTTTTACCTTGTCAGCTCGGGGGATTCGATCTAGCAACCTTTCGGATAAAAGTCCAACACTCTAACCACTAGGCTACCTGTCACCCCAAGATGGAAGGGAGTTCCATGCATTCATGGCTCTGTATAATACTGTATGTTTCCTTGAATTTGGTCTCAACTTTAGGGACCTTGAAAAGACCCCTGGTGGCATGTCTGGTGGGGTAAGTGCGTGTGTCAGAGCTGTGTGTATATTGACTATGCAAACAATTTGGAATTTTCAACACATTAATGTTTCTTATAAAAAACACGAAGTGACACAGTTAGTCTTTCCTCAAGTCTTCGCCAAGAAAGACTGGCATGCATAGTATTAATATTATCCCTTTGATTACAATGATGAGCAAGACGTGCCGCTCTGTTCTGGACCAGCTGCAGCTTAACAAGGTCTTTCTTTGCAGCACTTGATCACATTACTGGACAATAATCAAGATTAGACACAACTAGAGCCTGCAGAACTTGCATTGTGGAGTGTGGTGTCAAAAAAGCAGAGCATTTCAGCAGACCTCTCTACATTTTTACAACCATTTAATCTATATCTATTGACTATGACAGTTTACAATCTAAGGTAACAACAAGTAATTTAGTCTCCTCAACTTGTTCAACAGCCACACCATTCATTACCCGATTCAGCTGAGGTCAAGAACTTAGGGAATGATTTGTACCAAATACAATACTCTTAGTTTTAGAGATGTTCAGGACCAGTTTATTACTGGCCACCCATTCCAAAACAGACTGCAACTCTTTATTAAGGGTTTCAGTGACTTCATTAGCTGTGGTTGCTGATGGGTATATGGTTGAATCATCAGCGTACATGGACACACCTGCTTTGTTTAATGCCAGCGGCAGGTCATTGGTAAAAATAGAAAAGAGTAGAGGGCCTAGAGAGCTGCCCTGCAGTACACCACAATTTACATATTTGACATTAGAGAAGCTTCCATTAAAGAAAACCCTCTGAGTTCTATTAGATAGATAGCTCTGAATCCACGATATGGCAGAGGTTGAAAAGCCATAACACATAAGTTTTTTCAACAACAGGTTATGGTCAGTAATATCAAAGGCTGCACTGAAATCTAACAGGACAGCTCCTACACTCTTCTTATTATCAATGTCTTTCAACCAATCATCAGTCATTTGTGTCCAGTGCAGTACATGTTGAGTGCCCTTCTCTATAAGCATACTGAAAGTCTGTTGTTAATTTGTTTACAGAGAAATAGCATTGTGTTTGGTCAAACACAATTCTTTCCAACAGTTTGCTAAGAGCTGGCAGCTGATAGGTCTGCTGTTAGAACCAGTAAAGGCCGCTTTACCACTCTTGGGTAGCGGAATGACTTTGGCTTCCCTCCAGGCCTGAGTACAAAGACTTTCCTCTAGGCTCAGATTAAAGATATGACAGACAGGAGTGGCCATAGAGTCAGCTACCATCCTCAGTAGCTTTCCATCTAAGTTGTCTATGCCAGAAGGTTTGTCATTATTGATCGATAGCAATACATTTTCCACACGTCATTGAAAATAAGAATTTGTTCTTAACTGACTTGCCTAGTTAAATAAAGGTAAAATAAAATAAATACAAAAATCAGTGGGAATGGTATGTAGGCCTAGCCCCTATATCAGTGGGAATGGTATGTAGGCCTAGCCCCTATATCAGTGGGAATGGTATGTAGACCTAGCCCCTATATCAGTGGGAATGGTATGTAGGCCTAGCCCCTATATCCGTGGGAATGGTATGTAGGCCTAGCCCCTATATCCGTGGGAATGCTATGTAGACCTAGCCCCTATATCAGTATGAATGCTATGTAGACCTAGCCCCTATATCAGTATGAATGCTATGTAGACCTAGCCCCTATATCAGTATGAATGCTATGTAGACCTAGCCCCTATATCAGTATGAATGCTATGTAGACCTAGCCCCTATATCAGTATGAATGCTATGTAGACCTAGCCCCTATATCAGTGTGAATGGTATGTAGGCCTAGCCCCTATATCCGTGGGAATGGTATGTAGGCCTAGCCCCTATATCAGTGGGAATGGTATGTAGGCCTAGCCCCTATATCAGTATGAATGCTATGTAGACCTAGCCCCTATATCAGTATGAATGCTATGTAGACCTAGCCCCTATATCAGTATGAATGCTATGTAGACCTAGCCCCTATATCAGTGGGAATGGTATGTAGGCCTAGCCCCTATATCCGTGGGAATGGTATGTAGGCATATCCCCTATATCAGTGGAAATGGTATGTAGGCCTAGCCCCTATATCAGTGGGAATGGTATGTAGGCCTAGCCCCTATATCCGTGGAAATGGTATGTAGGCCTAGCCCCTATATCCGTGGGAATGGTATGTAGCCCTAGCCCCTATATCCGTGGGAATGGTATGTAGGCCTAGCCCCTATATCAGTGGGAATGGTATGTAGGCCTAGCCCCTATATCCGTGGGAATGGTATGTAGGCCTAGCCCCTATATCAGTGGGAATGGTATGTAGGACCTAGCCCCTATATCAGTGGGAATGGTATGTAGGCCTAGCCCCTATATCAGTGGGAATGGTATGTAGGCCTAGCCCCTATATCAGTGGGAATGGTATGTAGGCCTAGCCCCTATATCAGTGGGAATGGTATGTAGGCCTAGCCCCTATATCCGTGGGAATGGTATGTAGGCCTAGCCCCTATATCCGTGGGAATGGTATGTAGGCCTAGCCCCTATATCAGTGGGAATGGTATGTAGGCCTAGCCCCTATATCAGTGGGAATGGTATGTAGACCTAGCCCCTATATCAGTGGGAATGGTATGTAGGCCTAGCCCCTATATCAGTGGGAATGGTATGTAGGCCTAGCCCCTATATCCGTGGGAATGGTATGTAGGCATATCCCCTATATCAGTGGAAATGGTATGTATATCAGTGGGAATGGTATGTAGGCCTAGCCCCTATATCCGTGGGAATGGTATGTAGGCCTAGCCCCTATATCAGTGGGAATGGTATGTAGGCCTAGCCCCTATATCCGTGGAAATGGTATGTAGGCCTAGCCCCTATATCCGTGGGAATGGTATGTAGCCCTAGCCCCTATATCCGTGGGAATGGTATGTAGGCCTAGCCCCTATATCAGTGGGAATGGTATGTAGGCCTAGCCCCTATATCCGTGGGAATGGTATGTAGGCCTAGCCCCTATATCAGTGGGAATGGTATGTAGGACCTAGCCCCTATATCAGTGGGAATGGTATGTAGGCCTAGCGCCTATATCAGTGGGAATGGTATGTAGTCCTAGCCCCTGTATCAGTGGGAATGGTATGTAGGCCTAGCCCCTATATCCGTGGGAATGGTATGTAGGCCTAGCCCCTATATCAGTGGGAATGGTATGGACGTTATATATTTCATATATATACATTTCATATATTCCATATTGAAGCTTTACAATTACGTCAACAATGTGGACTGCAAACAGTTTCAAGGTAACATATTTAGCAAAAATAGGATAGGTCTACATTTAGTTAAATAGAGCCCTCTCTCTCTCTCTCTCTCTCTTTCCCCAACACAGTATGCCTCTAGCCACCAGGCTTTTTGTGAAAAAAAGGGAGCAATTGCTGCTGTTCCCCGTTCTACCTCTGCTGTTCCCCGTTCTATCTCCGCTGTTCCCCGTTCTACCTCTGCTGTTCCCCCTTCTACCTCCGCTGTTCCCCGTTCTCCCTCCGCTGTTCCCCGTTCTACCTCTGCTGTTCCCCGTTCTACCTCTGCTGTTCCCCGTTCTACCTCTGCTGTTCCCCGTTCTACCTCTGCTGTTCCCCGTTCTACCTCCGCTGTTCCCCGTTCTACCTCCGCTGTTCAGTGTTCCCCGCTCTACCTCTGCTGTTCCCCGCTCTACCTCTGCTGTTCCCCGTTCCTACCTCTGCTGTTCCCCGTTCTACCTCCGCTGTTCCCTGTTCTACCTCCGCTGTTCCCCGCCCTACCTCCGCTGTTCCCCGTTCTACCTCCGCTGTTCCCCGTTCTACCTCCGCTGTTCCCCGTTCTACCTCCGCTGTTCCCTGTTCTACCTCTGCTGTTCCCCGTTCTACCTCCACTGTTCCCCGTTCTACCTCCGCTGTTCCCCGTTCTACCTCCGCTGTTCCCCGTTCTACCTCCGCTGTTCCCCGTTCTACCTCCGCTGTTCCCCGTTCTACCTCCGCTGTTCCCCGTTCTACCTCTGCTGTTCCCCGTTCTACCTCTGCTGTTCCCCGTTCTATCTCCGCTGTTCCCCGTTCTACCTCCGCTGTTCACTGTTCTACCTCTGCTGTTCCCCGTTCTACCTCCGCTGTTCCCCGTTCTACCTCTGCTGTTCCCCGTTCTACCTCTGCTGTTCCCCGTTCTACCTCTGCTGTTCCCCGTTCTACCTCTGCTGTTCCCCGTTCTACCTCCGCTGTTCCCCGTTCTACCTCCGCTGTTCCCCGTTCTACCTCCGCTGTTCAGTGTTCCCCGTTCTACCTCTGCTGTTCCCCGTTCTACCTCTGCTGTTCCCCGTTCTACCTCTGCTGTTCCCCGTTCTACCTCTGCTGTTCCCCGTTCTACCTCTGCTGTTCCCCGTTCCTACCTCTGCTGTTCCCCGTTCTACCTCTGCTGTTCCCCGTTCTACCTCCGCTGTTCCCTGTTCTACCTCCGCTGTTCCCCGCCCTACCTCCGCTGTTCCCCGTTCTACCTCCGCTGTTCCCCGTTCTACCTCCGCTGTTCCCCGTTCTACCTCTGCTGTTCCCCGTTCTACCTCTGCTGTTCCCCGTTCTACCTCCGCTGTTCCCCGTTCTACCTCCGCTGTTCCCCGTTCTACCTCCGCTGTTCCCCGTTCTACCTCCGCTGTTCCCCGTTCTACCTCCGCTGTTCCCCGTTCTACCTCTGCTGTTCCCCGTTCTACCTCCTCTGTTCCCCGTTCTACCTCCGCTGTTCAGTGTTCTCCCTCTGCTCTGCACCACCTTGCAGGATGTTTGCTAATGGGGGCTAGGGAGGGCTGGTGAGGTGGTGTGTCATTAATTAAGCTGTGAGAGGAGAGAGGAGGAGAAGCAGAGGGAAAGCAGGGCGAAACAGAGCGCAATGAAAGGAACTGCCGCCCCTTTAAATCCCTGGTTCCAAGAGAGGCTCTGAAGCAAAATAATGACATCACTCTGCGTGAGAGTTAATGTGTGTTGATGGCATGAAGGCCTAGGGGTCACCGGCTGCAGATACGTTGTCAGGGAGCTGATCGCTCTGCCGGGAGACGGAGACGGGGACGGGGGGACGGGGACGGGGGGTGGTGCTGGGTGTGTATGTCTACTAAGCTTAGATGTCAATACAATACCTCCTGTATGTATTTATAGGAAAACAACTGCTGAAGACCGTTTAAACACTTTAAACTTCCTCCTTCCTTTTTAGCTGCCCTGTTATTGTAATATAATGGTCCTAATACGGTATGGTATATGTAATATCTAATATGGTATATGTAATATCTAATATGGTATATGTAATATCTAATATGGTATATGTAATATCTAATATGGTATGGTATATGTAATATCTAATATGGTATATGTAATATCTAATATGGTATATGTAATATCTAATATGGTATATGTAATATCTAATATGGTATATGTAATATCTAATATGGTATATGTAATATCTAATATGGTATATGTAATATCTAATATGGTATGGTATATGTAATATCTAATATGGTATATGTAATATCTAATATGGTATATGTAATATCTAATACGGTATGGTATATGTAATATCTAATATGGTATATGTAATATCTAATATGGTATATGTAATATCTAATATGGTATATGTAATATCTAATATGGTATATGTAATATCTAATATGGTATATGTAATATCTAATATGGTATATGTAATATCTAATACGGTATGGTATATGTCATATCTAATATGGTATATGTAATATCTAATATGGTATATGTATATCTAATATGGTATATGTAATATCTAATATGGTATATGT
>NW_024060616.1:0-22761 GCF_016432855.1 Salvelinus namaycush | reverse complement strand
ACATCCTGGTACTAGTCTGTTTTCTCTAGATGGTTACTACATCCTGGTCCTAGTCTGTTTTCTCTAGATGGTTACTACATCCTGGTCCTAGTCTGTTATCTCTAGATGGTTACTACATCCTGGTCCTAGTCTGTTTTCTCTAGATGTTACTACATCCGGGTCCTAGTCTGTTATCTCTAGATGGTTACTACATCCTGGTCCTAGTCTGTTTTCTCTAGATGGTTACTACATCCTGGTCCTAGTCTGTTTCTCTAGATGGTTACTACATCCTGGTCCTAGTCTGTTATCTCTAGATGGTTACTACATCCTGGTCCTAGTCTGTTATCTCTAGATGGTTACTACATCCTGGTCCTAGTCTGTTTTCTCTAGATGGTTACTACATCCTGGTCCTAGTCTGTTATCTCTAGATGGTTACTACATCCTGGTCCTAGTCTGTTATCTCTAGATGGTTACTACATCCTGGTCCTAGTCTGTTATCTCTAGATGGTTACTACATCCTGGTCCTAGTCTGTTATCTCTAGATGGTTACTACATCCTGGTCCTAGTCTGTTATCTCTAGATGGTTACTACATCCTGGTCCTAGTCTGTTATCTCTAGATGGTTACTACATCCTGGTCCTAGTCTGTTTCTCTAGATGGTTACTACATCCTGGTCCTAGTCTGTTATCTCTAGATGGTTACTACATCCTGGTCCTAGTCTGTTTTCTCTAGGTGGTTACTACATCCTGGTCCTAGTCTGTTATCTCTAGGATGGTTACTACATCCTGGTCCTAGTCTGTTATCTCTAGATGGTTACTACATCCTGGTCCTAGTCTGTTTTCTCTAGATGGTTACTACATCCTGGTCCTAGTCTGTTTCTCTAGATGGTTACTACATCCTGGTCCTAGTCTGTTATCTCTAGGATGGTTACTACATCCTGGTCCTAGTCTGTTTATCTCTAGATGGTTACTACATCCTGGTCCTAGTCTGTTATCTCTAGATGGTTACTACATCCTGGTCCTAGTCTGTTATCTCTAGATGGTTACTACATCCTGGTCCTAGTCTGTTTTCTCTAGATGGTTACTACATCCTGGTCCTAGTCTGTTTCTCTAGATGGTTACTACATCCTGGTCCTAGTCTGTTTCTCTAGATGGTTACTACATCCTGGTCCTAGTCTGTTTCTCTAGATGGTTACTACATCCTGGTCCTAGTCTGTTTCTCTAGAGTGGTTACTACATCCTGGTCCTAGTCTGTTATCTCTAGATGGTTACTACATCCTGGTCCTAGTCTGTTATCTCTAGATGGTTACTACATCCTGGTCCTAGTCTGTTATCTCTAGATGGTTACTACATCCTGGTCCTAGTCTGTTATCTCTAGATGGTTACTACATCCTGGTCCTAGTCTGTTTTCTCTAGATGGTTACTACATCCTGGTCCTAGTCTGTTATCTCTAGGATGGTTACTACATCCTGGTCCTAGTCTGTTATCTCTAGATGGTTACTACATCCTGGTCCTAGTCTGTTATCTCTAGATGGTTACTACATCCTGGTCCTAGTCTGTTATCTCTAGATGGTTACTACATCCTGGTCCTAGTCTGTTTTCTCTAGATGGTTACTACATCCTGGTCCTAGTCTGTTTTCTCTAGATGGTTACTACATCCTGGTCCTAGTCTGTTATCTCTAGATGGTTACTACATCCTGGTCCTAGTCTGTTATCTCTAGATGGTTACTACATCCTGGTCCTAGTCTACATCCTGGTCCTAGTCTGTTTTCTCTAGATGGTTACTACATCCTGGTCCTAGTCTGTTTATCTCTAGATGGTTACTACATCCTGGTCCTAGTCTGTTATCTCTAGATGGTTACTACATCCTGGTCCTAGTCTGTTATCTCTAGATGGTTACTACATCCTGGTCCTAGTCTGTTTCTCTAGATGGTTACTACATCCTGGTCCTAGTCTGTTTTCTCTAGATGGTTACTACATCCTGGTCCTAGTCTGTTTTCTCTAGATGGTTACTACATCCTGGTCCTAGTCTGTTTTCTCTAGATGGTTACTACATCCTGGTCCTAGTCTGTTTTCTCTAGATGGTTACTACATCCTGGTCCTAGTCTGTTTCTCTAGATGGTTACTACATCCTGGTCCTAGTCTGTTATCTCTAGGTGGTTACTACATCCTGGTCCTAGTCTGTTTATCTCTAGGATGGTTACTACATCCTGGTCCTAGTCTGTTATCTCTAGATGGTTACTACATCCTGGTCCTAGTCTGTTATCTCTAGATGGTTACTACATCCTGGTCCTAGTCTGTTATCTCTAGATGGTTACTACATCCTGGTCCTAGTCTGTTATCTCTAGATGGTTACTACATCCTGGTCCTAGTCTGTTATCTCTAGATGGTTACTACATCCTGGTCCTAGTCTGTTATCTCTAGATGGTTACTACATCCTGGTCCTAGTCTGTTTTCTCTAGATGGTTACTACATCCTGGTCCTAGTCTGTTTTCTCTAGATGGTTACTACATCCTGGTCCTAGTCTGTTTTCTCTAGATGGTTACTACATCCTGGTCCTAGTCTGTTATTCTCTAGATGGTTACTACATCCTGGTCCTAGTCTGTTATCTCTAGATGGTTACTACATCCTGGTCCTAGTCTGTTATCTCTAGATGGTTACTACATCCTGGTCCTAGTCTGTTTTCTCTAGATGGTTACTACATCCTGGTCCTAGTCTGTTATCTCTAGATGGTTACTACATCCTGGTCCTAGTCTGTTATCTCTAGATGGTTACTACATCCTGGTCCTAGTCTGTTATCTCTAGATGGTTACTACATCCTGGTCCTAGTCTGTTTTCTCTAGATGGTTACTACATCCTGGTCCTAGTCTGTTTTCTCTAGATGGTTACTACATCCTGGTCCTAGTCTGTTTTCTCTAGATGGTTACTACATCCTGGTCCTAGTCTGTTATCTCTAGATGGTTACTACATCCTGGTCCTAGTCTGTTTTCTCTAGATGGTTACTACATCCTGGTCCTAGTCTGTTATCTCTAGATGGTTACTACATCCTGGTCCTAGTCTGTTTCTCTAGATGGTTACTACATCCTGGTCCTAGTCTGTTATCTCTAGATGGTTACTACATCCTGGTCCTAGTCTGTTATCTCTAGATGGTTACTACATCCTGGTCCTAGTCTGTTATCTCTAGGATGGTTACTACATCCTGGTCCTAGTCTGTTTTCTCTAGATGGTTACTACATCCTGGTCCTAGTCTGTTTTCTCTAGATGGTTACTACATCCTGGTCCTAGTCTGTTTTCTCTAGGTGGTTACTACATCCTGGTCCTAGTCTGTTATCTCTAGATGGTTACTACATCCTGGTCCTAGTCTGTTATCTCTAGATGGTTACTACATCCTGGTCCTAGTCTGTTATCTCTAGATGGTTACTACATCCTGGTCCTAGTCTGTTTTCTCTAGATGGTTACTACATCCTGGTCCTAGTCTGTTATCTCTAGATGGTTACTACATCCTGGTCCTAGTCTGTTATCTCTAGATGGTTACTACATCCTGGTCCTAGTCTGTTTTCTCTAGATGGTTACTACATCCTGGTCCTAGTCTGTTTATCTCTAGATGGTTACTACATCCTGGTCCTAGTCTGTTATCTCTAGATGGTTACTACATCCTGGTCCTAGTCTGTTTCTCTAGATGGTTACTACATCCTGGTCCTAGTCTGTTATCTCTAGATGGTTACTACATCCTGGTCCTAGTCTGTTATCTCTAGATGGTTACTACATCCTGGTCCTAGTCTGTTTCTCTAGATGGTTACTACATCCTGGTCCTAGTCTGTTTCTCTAGATGGTTACTACATCCTGGTCCTAGTCTGTTTTCTCTAGATGGTTACTACATCCTGGTCCTAGTCTGTTTTCTCTAGATGGTTACTACATCCTGGTCCTAGTCTGTTATCTCTAGATGGTTACTACATCCTGGTCCTAGTCTGTTTTCTCTAGATGGTTACTACATCCTGGTCCTAGTCTGTTATCTCTAGATGGTTACTACATCCTGGTCCTAGTCTGTTTTCTCTAGATGGTTACTACATCCTGGTCCTAGTCTGTTTTCTCTAGATGGTTACTACATCCTGGTCCTAGTCTGTTATCTCTAGATGGTTACTACATCCTGGTCCTAGTCTGTTATCTCTAGATGGTTACTACATCCTGGTCCTAGTCTGTTTTCTCTAGATGGTTACTACATCCTGGTCCTAGTCTGTTTTCTCTAGATGGTTACTACATCCTGGTCCTAGTCTGTTGTCTCTAGATGGTTACTACATCCTGGTCCTAGTCTGTTTTCTCTAGATGGTTACTACATCCTGGTCCTAGTCTGTTGTCTCTAGGTGGTTACTACATCCTGGTCCTAGTCTGTTATCTCTAGATGGTTACTACATCCTGGTCCTAGTCTGTTTTCTCTAGATGGTTACTACATCCTGGTCCTAGTCTGTTGTCTCTAGATGGTTACTACATCCTGGTCCTAGTCTGTTTTCTCTAGATGGTTACTACATCCTGGTCCTAGTCTGTTGTCTCTAGGTGGTTACTACATCCTGGTCCTAGTCTGTTATCTCTAGATGGTTACTACATCCTGGTCCTAGTCTGTTTTCTCTAAGTGGTTACTACATCCTGGTCCTAGTCTGTTTTCTCTAGATAGTTACTACATCCTGGTCCTAGTCTGTTTTCTCTAGATGGTTACTACATCCTGGTCCTAGTCTGTTATCTCTAGATGGTTACTACATCCTGGTCCTAGTCTGTTATCTCTAGATGGTTACTACATCCTGGTCCTAGTCTGTTTTCTCTAGATGGTTACTACATCCTGGTCCTAGTCTGTTTTCTCTAGATGGTTACTACATCCTGGTCCTAGTCTGTTTTCTCTAGGTGGTTACTACATCCTGGTCCTAGTCTGTTTTCTCTAGATGGTTACTACATCCTGGTCCTAGTCTGTTTTCTCTAGGTGGTTACTACATCCTGGTCCTAGTCTGTTATCTCTAGATGGTTACTACATCCTGGTCCTAGTCTGTTATCTCTAGATGGTTACTACATCCTGGTCCTAGTCTGTTATCTCTAGATGGTTACTACATCCTGGTCCTAGTCTGTTTTCTCTAGATGGTTACTACATCCTGGTCCTAGTCTGTTTTCTCTAGATGGTTACTACATCCTGGTCCTAGTCTGTTATCTCTAGATGGTTACTACATCCTGGTCCTAGTCTGTTATCTCTAGATGGTTACTACATCCTGGTCCTAGTCTGTTATCTCTAGATGGTTACTACATCCTGGTCCTAGTCTGTTATCTCTAGATGGTTACTACATCCTGGTCCTAGTCTGTTATCTCTAGATGGTTACTACATCCTGGTCCTAGTCTGTTTTCTCTAGGTGGTTACTACATCCTGGTCCTAGTCTGTTTTCTCTAGATGGTTACTACATCCTGGTCCTAGTCTGTTATCTCTAGATGGTTACTACATCCTGGTCCTAGTCTGTTTTCTCTAGATGGTTACTACATCCTGGTCCTAGTCTGTTTTCTCTAGATGGTTACTACATCCTGGTCCTAGTCTGTTTTCTCTAGATGGTTACTACATCCTGGTCCTAGTCTGTTATCTCTAGATGGTTACTACATCCTGGTCCTAGTCTGTTATCTCTAGATGGTTACTACATCCTGGTCCTAGTCTGTTTTCTCTAGATGGTTACTACATCCTGGTCCTAGTCTGTTATCTCTAGATGGTTACTACATCCTGGTCCTAGTCTGTTTTCTCTAGATGGTTACTACATCCTGGTCCTAGTCTGTTTTCTCTAGATGGTTACTACATCCTGGTCCTAGTCTGTTATCTCTAGGTGGTTACTACATCCTGGTCCTAGTCTGTTATCTCTAGATGGTTACTACATCCTGGTCCTAGTCTGTTTTCTCTAGATGGTTACTACATCCTGGTCCTAGTCTGTTTTCTCTAGATGGTTACTACATCCTGGTCCTAGTCTGTTATCTCTAGATGGTTACTACATCCTGGTCCTAGTCTGTTATCTCTAGATGGTTACTACATCCTGGTCCTAGTCTGTTATCTCTAGATGGTTACTACATCCTGGTCCTAGTCTGTTATCTCTAGGTGGTTACTACATCCTGGTCCTAGTCTGTTTTCTCTAGATGGTTACTACATCCTGGTCCTAGTCTGTTTTCTCTAGATGGTTACTACATCCTGGTCCTAGTCTGTTGTCTCTAGATGGTTACTACATCCTGGTCCTAGTCTGTTTTCTCTAGATGGTTACTACATCCTGGTCCTAGTCTGTTATCTCTAGATGGTTACTACATCCTGGTCCTAGTCTGTTTTCTCTAGATGGTTACTACATCCTGGTCCTAGTCTGTTTTCTCTAGATGGTTACTACATCCTGGTCCTAGTCTGTTATCTCTAGGTGGTTACTACATCCTGGTCCTAGTCTGTTATCTCTAGGTGGTTACTACATCCTGGTCCTAGTCTGTTTTCTCTAGATGGTTACTACATCCTGGTCCTAGTCTGTTATCTCTAGATGGTTACTACATCCTGGTCCTAGTCTGTTTTCTCTAGATGGTTACTACATCCTGGTCCTAGTCTGTTATCTCTAGATGGTTACTACATCCTGGTCCTAGTCTGTTATCTCTAGATGGTTACTACATCCTGGTCCTAGTCTGTTTTCTCTAGGTGGTTACTACATCCTGGTCCTAGTCTGTTATCTCTAGATGGTTACTACATCCTGGTCCTAGTCTGTTTTCTCTAGATGGTTACTACATCCTGGTCCTAGTCTGTTATCTCTAGATGGTTACTACATCCTGGTCCTAGTCTGTTTCTCTAGATGGTTACTACATCCTGGTCCTAGTCTGTTTCTCTAGATGGTTACTACATCCTGGTCCTAGTCTGTTATCTCTAGATGGTTACTACATCCTGGTCCTAGTCTGTTTTCTCTAGATGGTTACTACATCCTGGTCCTAGTCTGTTATCTCTAGATGGTTACTACATCCTGGTCCTAGTCTGTTATCTCTAGATGGTTACTACATCCTGGTCCTAGTCTGTTATCTCTAGATGGTTACTACATCCTGGTCCTAGTCTGTTTTCTCTAGATGGTTACTACATCCTGGTCCTAGTCTGTTTTCTCTAGATGGTTACTACATCCTGGTCCTAGTCTGTTTTCTCTAGATGGTTACTACATCCTGGTCCTAGTCTGTTATCTCTAGATGGTTACTACATCCTGGTCCTAGTCTGTTATCTCTAGATGGTTACTACATCCTGGTCCTAGTCTGTTTTCTCTAGATGGTTACTACATCCTGGTCCTAGTCTGTTTTCTCTAGGTGGTTACTACATCCTGGTCCTAGTCTGTTATCTCTAGATGGTTACTACATCCTGGTCCTAGTCTGTTTTCTCTAGGTGGTTACTACATCCTGGTCCTAGTCTGTTATCTCTAGATGGTTACTACATCCTGGTCCTAGTCTGTTTTCTCTAGGTGGTTACTACATCCTGGTCCTAGTCTGTTTTCTCTAGATGGTTACTACATCCTGGTCCTAGTCTGTTATCTCTAGATTGTTACTACATCCTGGTCCTAGTCTGTTATCTCTAGATGGTTACTACATCCTGGTCCTAGTCTGTTATCTCTAGATGGTTACTACATCCTGGTCCTAGTCTGTTTTCTCTAGGTGGTTACTACATCCTGGTCCTAGTCTGTTATCTCTAGGTGGTTACTACATCCTGGTCCTAGTCTGTTATCTCTAGATGGTTACTACATCCTGGTCCTAGTCTGTTATCTCTAGATGGTTACTACATCCTGGTCCTAGTCTGTTATCTCTAGATGGTTACTACATCCTGGTCCTAGTCTGTTATCTCTAGATGGTTACTACATCCTGGTCCTAGTCTGTTTTCTCTAGGTGGTTACTACATCCTGGTCCTAGTCTGTTATCTCTAGATGGTTACTACATCCTGGTCCTAGTCTGTTTTCTCTAGATGGTTACTACATCCTGGTCCTAGTCTGTTATCTCTAGATGGTTACTACATCCTGGTCCTAGTCTGTTTTCTCTAGATGGTTACTACATCCTGGTCCTAGTCTGTTATCTCTAGATGGTTACTACATCCTGGTCCTAGTCTGTTTTCTCTAGATGGTTACTACATCCTGGTCCTAGTCTGTTATCTCTAGATGGTTACTACATCCTGGTCCTAGTCTGTTATCTCTAGATGGTTACTACATCCTGGTCCTAGTCTGTTATCTCTAGATGGTTACTACATCCTGGTCCTAGTCTGTTATCTCTAGATGGTTACTACATCCTGGTCCTAGTCTGTTATCTCTAGATGGTTACTACATCCTGGTCCTAGTCTGTTATCTCTAGATGGTTACTACATCCTGGTCCTAGTCTGTTATCTCTAGATGGTTACTACATCCTGGTCCTAGTCTGTTTTCTCTAGATGGTTACTACATCCTGGTCCTAGTCTGTTATCTCTAGATGGTTACTACATCCTGGTCCTAGTCTGTTTTCTCTAGATGGTTACTACATCCTGGTCCTAGTCTGTTATCTCTAGGTGGTTACTACATCCTGGTCCTAGTCTGTTTTCTCTAGATGGTTACTACATCCTGGTCCTAGTCTGTTATCTCTAGGTGGTTACTACATCCTGGTCCTAGTCTGTTTTCTCTAGATGGTTACTACATCCTGGTCCTAGTCTGTTTTCTCTAGATGGTTACTACATCCTGGTCCTAGTCTGTTATCTCTAGATGGTTACTACATCCTGGTCCTAGTCTGTTTTCTCTAGATGGTTACTACATCCTGGTCCTAGTCTGTTATCTCTAGATGGTTACTACATCCTGGTCCTAGTCTGTTATCTCTAGATGGTTACTACATCCTGGTCCTAGTCTGTTTTCTCTAGATGGTTACTACATCCTGGTCCTAGTCTGTTATCTCTAGATGGTTACTACATCCTGGTCCTAGTCTGTTTTCTCTAGATGGTTACTACATCCTGGTCCTAGTCTGTTTTCTCTAGATGGTTACTACATCCTGGTCCTAGTCTGTTATCTCTAGATGGTTACTACATCCTGGTCCTAGTCTGTTATCTCTAGGTGGTTACTACATCCTGGTCCTAGTCTGTTTCCTCTAGATGGTTACTACATCCTGGTCCTAGTCTGTTTTCTCTAGATGGTTACTACATCCTGGTCCTAGTCTGTTATCTCTAGGTGGTTACTACATCCTGGTCCTAGTCTGTTTTCTCTAGATGGTTACTACATCCTGGTCCTAGTCTGTTTTCTCTAGATGGTTACTACATCCTGGTCCTAGTCTAACCGACCAGGCTAAGCCAGAACTACAGGGTGGCGCAGTGGTCTAAGGCACTGCATCTCAGTGATCGAGGTGTCACTACAGGCCCTGGTTCGATCCTGGGCTCCATCACATCCGTTCCATAGGGCGGTGCACAATTTGCCCAGCGTCGTCCGCGTTGTCCGGGTTATGGGAAAGGTTTGGGTGAGGTAGTCCGTCATTGAAAAATAAGAATTTGTTCCTAGCTGACTTGCCTAGTTGAATAAATGTTAAAGAAAATAAAGAAATAGGACAAGAGAAAGTCCTCACCCCAATAATCCAGTATATTGCAGTACCCTGTTCTTACCAGCAGGAGGAGACAGAGAGCTATCTAATCAATCCACACTGCAGTACCCTGTTCTCACCAGCAGGAGGAGACAGAGAGCTATCTAATCCATCCACACTGCAGTACCCTGTTCCCACCAGCAGGTGGAGACAGAGAGCTATCTAATCCATCCACACTGCAGTACCCTGTTCTCACCAGCAGGAGGAGACAGAGAGCTATCTACTGGAGTCAACTCAACCCTGCTTCTAGAGTGAGGGCCACAGTGTGGAAGGATATTGATCTGGTCCAGCTGGAATGGAACATATCAATCAATCTCTGAAGTTTATAAAACTGTATGAATGATGTCTGTGAGTATAACATAACTCATATGGCAGGCAAAAACCTGAGAAAGAATCCAACCAGGAAGTGGGAAATTTGTAGTTTTTCAACTCTTTGCCTATCCAAGATACAGTGGAAATTTGGTCCGATTGCACTTCCTAAGGCTTCCACTAGATGTCAACAGTCTTTAGAACCTTGTTTGATGCTTCTACTGTGAAGAATGGGGGAATGGGAGCTGATTGAGTTGTCTGGCAGAGTGTTATGAGCTGATCACGCGTGCTCACGTGAGAGCGACCTGCGTTCCATCGCATTTTTACAGACAAAGGAATTCTCCTGAAACATTATTGAAGATATATGTTAACCTGTTTGGGCTGCAGGGGCAGTATTGAGTAGCCGGATAAAAGGTGCCCATTTCAAACGGCCTCGTACTCAATTCTTGCTCGTACAATATATATTATTACAATATATATTACAATATATATTAGTACAATGCATATTATTATTACTATTGGATAGAAAACACTCTCTAGTTTCTAAAACCGTTTGAATTATATCTGTGAGTAAAACAGAACTCCTTTTGCAGCAAACTTCCTGACAGGAAGTGGAAAATCTGAAATCGATGCACTGTTCTAGGGGCTGCCTATTAAAGTCCTTGATATTTATTAGTTTAGATGCACTTCATACGTCTTCCACTAGATGTCGACAGGCAGTGAGAGAAGAAATGGAACTTGATCTGGGGTCGCATAATAGCTTTCGGCATGACGTGTCACCAGTTTCCTGTTTTCTGGAGAGCGAGTGAAGGCACCTGGATTTGCCTTCTGATAAGCTGTCGTTATGGACGACTAATATCTCCGGCTTTGATTTTATTTGATACATGTGACAATATCATCGTAAAGTATGTTTTTTCAATATAGTTTAATCAGATTATTGAAATTTTTTGGGGAATTTTGCCGTGTTCCGTTCTCTGAGTTTGTTGACGATGGAGAGATTCGCACCACTTGGCAAGTGTGCTTGCTAAATCGAGAGGGAAAAAGGCCGTTCTAAAACCAAACAACGATTGTTCTGGACAAAGGACCCCTTGTACAACATTCTGATGGAAGATCAGCAAAAGTAGGACCCATTTTATGATGCTATTTCATATATCTGTCGTACATGTGAACTAGTAGTTTGCGGCCAGGTTTTGGGCACGCTCTCGCCATAACGTAAACTGCATATCGTAATGAAGTTATTTTTAGAATTCTAACACGGCGATTGCATTAAGAACTAGTGTATCTATCATTTCCTATACAACATGTATTTTTTAGTTATGTTTATGAATAGTTATTTGGTCAGAATATGTGTGTCAGAAAAAGTGTCAGAAAAATATCCGGACGTTGTGGGAAAAAGATGCTACGTTAGCACAATGTATAACCACTGATTTCAGCTCTAAATATGCACATTTTCGAACAAAACATAAGTGTATGTATAACCTGATGTTATAGGACTGTCATCTGATGAAGCTTATCAAGGTTAGTCAAAAAATTATATATCTTTTGCTGGTTTGTTACGATCGCTAACTTTTGCTGCTGGGGAATGGCTTGTGTTTCTGGCTATTGTGGTAAGCTAATATAATGCTATATTGTGTTTTCGCTGTAAAACACTTAAGAAATCGGAAATATTGGCTGGAATCACAAGATGCCTGTCTTTCATTTGCTGTACACCATGTATTTTTCAGAAATGTTTTATGATGAGTATTTAGGTATTTGACGTTGGTGCTTCGGTGCCATTTCTGACGGTAGCTGTGATGGTAGCTGCAATGTAAAACTGATTTATAGCTCAAATATGCACATTTTTCGAACAAAACATAGATTTATTGAATAACATGTTATAAGACTGTCATCTGATGAAGTTGTTTCTTGGTTAGTTTGGTTGGTTCTTGGTTAGTTAGGTTGGCTTTGTGCATGCTACCTGTGCTGTGAAAAATGTCTGTCCTTTTTTGTATTTGGTGGTGAGCTAACATAAATATATGTGGTGTTTTCGCTGTAAAACATTTAAAAAATCGGACATGTTGGCTGGATTCACAAGATGTTTATCTTTCATTTGCTGTATTGGACTTGTTAATGTGTGAAAGTTAAATATTTCAAAAAAATATATTTTTAATTTCGCGCCCTGCACTTGAAGTGGCTGTTGTCATATTGTGGCCGGCCTCGGGCTTGCAGCCAGAAGAAGTTTTAATGTGTGAAAGTTAAATATTTCAAAAAAATATATTTTGAATTTCGCGCCCTGCACTTGAAGTGGCTGTTGTCATATAAAAAAAAAAAAAGTTAAAAACATACTAAAGATTGATTCTATGCATCGTTTGACATGTTTCTACGAACTGTAATGGAATTTTTTGACTTTTCGTCTGGCCTGCGCGTTGTAAATTTGGATTTGTGAACTCAAGGCGCGAACAAAAAGGAGGTATTTGGACATAAATGATGGGCTTTATCGAACAAAACAAACATTTATTGTCGAACTGGGATTCCTGGGAGTACATTCTGATGAAGATCATCAAAGGTAAGTGAATATTTATAATGCTATTTCTGACTTCTGTTGACTCCACAACATGGTGGATATCTGCATGGCTTGTTTTGTTGTCTGAGTGCTGTACTCAGATTATTGCATGGTGTGCTTTTTCGGTAAAGCTTTTTTGAAATCTGACACAGCGGTTGCATTAAGGAGAAGGTTATCTAAAGTTCCATGCATAACACTTGTATTTTCATCAACATTTATGATGAGTATTTTTGTAAATTGATGTGGCTCTCTGCAAAATCACTGGATGTTTTGGAAGCAAAACATTACTGAACGTAACACGCCAATGTAAACTGAGATTTTTGGATATAAATATGAACTTTATTGAACCAAACATACATGTATTGTGTAGCATGAAGTCCTATGAGTGTCATCTGATGAAGATCATCAAAGGTTAGTGATTCATTTTATCTCTATTTCTGCTTTTTGTGACTCCTCTCTTTGGCTGGAAAAATGGCTGTGTTTTTCTGTGACTAGGTACTGACCTAACATAATCGTTTGGTGTGCTTTCGTCGTAAAGCATTTTTTTAAATCGGACACTGTGGTGGGATTAACAACAAGTTTATCTTTAAAATGGTGTAAAATACATGTATGTTTGAATGAATTTTAATTATGAGATTTCTGTTGTTTTGAATTTGGCGCCCTGCACTTTCACTGGCTGTTGTCATATCGATCTCGTTAACGAGATTTAAGCCATAAGAAGTTTAAGGCCAGATTGTTAGTCAAGATGTTCAAACGTTCATAGATGAGCCGGAGAGCAGTGTCACGCCATGACCTGAGGTATCTCTGTTATCTTTATATGTTGGTTAGGTCAGGGTGTGACTAGGGTGGGTACATTCGTTTTTGTACTGTCTAGGGTTTTTTGTATGTCTAGGGTTTTTGTAGGTCTAGGTGATTTGTATGTCTATGGTGGCCTGATATGGTTCCCAATCAGAGGCAGCTGTTTATCGTTGTCTCTAATTGGGGATCATATTTAGGTAGCCATTTTTCCTTTTGGTGTTTGTGGGTTCTTGTTCTGTGTTTAGTTGCCTGTCTGCACTACTCATATTAGCTTCACGGTTTGTTAGTTTGTTAGTTTGTTCAGTGTTCTTTCTTTAATAAAGAAGAATGTACGTATACCGCGCTGCACCTTGGTCTCCTCCACCTTGGTCTCCTCCACCTTGGTCTCCTCCACCTTGGTCTCCTGCACCTTGGTCTCCTCCACCTTGGTCTCCTCCACCTTGGTCTCCTCCACCTTGGTCTCCTGCACCTTGGTCTCCTCCACCTTGGTCTCCTGCACCTTGGTCTCCTCCACCTTGGTCTCCTGCACCTTGGTCTCCTCCACCTTGGTCTCCTCCACCTTGGTCTCCTGCACCTTGGTCTCCTCCACCTTGGTCTCCTGCACCTTGGTCTCCTCCACCTTGGTCTCCTCCACCTTGGTCTCCTCCACCTTGGTCTCCTCCACCTTGATCTCCTCCACCTTGGTCTCCTCCACCTTGGTCTCCTGCACCTTGGTCTCCTCCACCTTGGTCTCCTCCACCTTGGTATCCTCCACCTTGGTCTCCTGCACCTTGATCTCCTCCACCTTGGTCTCCTCCACCTTGGTCTCCTCCACCTTGGTCTCCTCCACCTTGGTCTCCTCCACCTCCTCCACCTTGGTCTCCTCCACCTTGGTCTCCTCCACCTTGGTCTCCTCCACCTCCTCCACCTTGGTCTCCTCCACCTTGGTCTCCTCCACCTTGGTCTCCTCCACCTTGGTCTCCTCCACCTCCTCCACCTTGGTCTCCTCCACCTTGGTCTCCTGCACCTTGGTCTCCTGCACCTTGGTCTCCTCCACCTTGGTCTCCTCCACCTTGGTCTCCTCCACCTTGGTCTCCTCCACCTTGGTCTCCTGCACCTTGGTCTCCTGCACCTTGGTCTCCTCCACCTTGGTCTCCTCCACCTTGGTCTCCTCCACCTTGGTCTCCTCCACCTTGGTCTCCTGCACCTTGATCTCCTCCACCTTGGTCTCCTCCACCTTGGTCTCCTCCACCTTGGTCTCCTCCACATTGGTCTCCTCCACCTTGGTCTCCTCCACATTGGTCTCCTCCACCTTGGTCTCCTCCACCTTGGTCTCCTCCACCTTGGTCTCCTCCACCTTGGTCTCCTGCACCTTGGTCTCCTCCACCTTGGTCTCCTGCACCTTGGTCTCCTCCACCTTGGTCTCCTCCACCTTGGTCTCCTCCTTACGACGAACGTGACAAGTAGAGCATTGTACTAGTCTAATCTAGAAGTGGCCAAAACATGGATGAGCTTTTTCTGCATCGTTTTTGGCACCCCAAAAATTATGAATTTTGTTCAACGTTACGAAGATGAGGGGGAAGAAAGCCGCCCTTGAAATATTCTTGATATGTTCTTCAAAAGAGAGATCAGGGTCCAGAGTAACGCCGAGGTTCTTCACAGTTTTATTTGAGACGACTGTACAACCATCAAGATGAATTGTCAGATCCAACAGCAGATCTCTTTGTTTCTTGGGACCTAGAATTAGCATCTCTGTTTTGTCCAAGTTTAAAAGTAAAACATTTGCCATCATCCACTTCCTTATGTCTGAAACACAGGCTTCCAGGGAGGGTCTTCACCATGTTTTAGATCAAAAAGAATTCTAATACATAGCGTTGCATATCTATCTGTTGTAGCTCTATGTACTGTTGCATATCTATCTGTTGTAGCTCTATGTACTGTTGCACATCTATCTGTTGTAACTCTACGTGCCGTTGCATATCTATCTGTTGTAGCTCTATGTACTGCTGCATATCTATCTGTTGTAGCTCTATGTACCGTTGCATATCTATCTGTTGTAGCTCTATGTACTGTTGCATATCTATCTGTTGTAGCTCTATGTACCGTTGCATATCTATCTGTTGTAGCTCTATCTACTGTTGCATATCTATCTGTTGTAGCTCTATGTACCGTTGCATATCTTTCTGTTGTAGCTCTACGTGCCGTTGCATATCTATCTGTTGTAACTCTACGTGCCGTGGCATATCTATCTGTTGTAGCTCTATGTACCGTGGCATATCAATCTGTTGTAGCTCTATGTACCGTGGCATATCAATCTGTTGTAGCTCTATGTACTGTTGCATATCTATCTGTTGTAGCTCTATGTACTGTTGCATATCTATCTGTTGTAGCTCTATGTACTGTTGCATATCTATCTGTTGTAGCTCTATGTACTGTTGCATATCTATCTGTTGTAGCTCTATGTACCGTTGCATATCTATCTGTTGTAGCTCTATCTACTGTTGCATATCTATCTGTTGTAGCTCTATGTACCGTTGCATATCTTTCTGTTGTAGCTCTACGTGCCGTTGCATATCTATCTGTTGTAACTCTACGTGCCGTGGCATATCTATCTGTTGTAGCTCTATGTACCGTTGCATATCTTTCTGTTGTAGCTCGACGTGCCGTGGCATATCTATCTGTTGTAACTCTACGTGCCGTTGCATATCTGTTGCATATCTATCTGTTGTAGCTCTATCTACTGTTGCAAAACTATCTGTTGTAGCTCTATGTACCGTTGCATATCTATCTGTTGTAGCTCTATGTACTGTTGCATATCTATCTGTTGTAGCTCTATGTACCGTTGCATATCTATCTGTTGTAGCTCTATGTACTGTTGCATATCTATCTGTTGTAGCTCTATGTACCGTTGCATATCTGTTGCATATCTATCTGTTGTAGCTCTATGTGTTGTTGCATATCTATCTGTTGTAGCCTCACTAACTGGTTGAATTTCAACTGAAAATGTTGAATGTTTCCTCAATGAGGAAAACGTATTGGATTTGCATCCAGTCACGGCGGTGAGGAGTATAACAGAGTTAGAACACTGGTACCAGGATGTAGACCCGTGTCGGTCCTTCCCCCAAACAAACATTTCCATAGGACATTTTCTGCAGCTCAATGAACTTCAATGTTCTTCTCTTATTAACGTAGCCAATGAAGTGACCTACCTTACCTTACGGTTCAGACTAACACACCTGTTGACCGCGTGTGTGTGTCGTTTCTGTTGATTTGGATATTATCGTGACAACAGGAGGCTTTCAACCCCCCCCCCCTCCCCCCTTTAACCACAGATGAACTCACACACACACACGCGCGCACACACACACGCACGCACACACGCGCACACACGCACACACACACACACACAAAAGCTGAACACATCATACTGTAAACAACAGACAATAGTTGTCAACAATCCGAGATTAGTCATCCCCTATCCAGGGGATCCAATCAGGAGACAGACGCTCCTATCCAGGGGATCCAATCAGGAGACAGACGCTCCTATCCAGACGCTCCTATCCAGGGGATCCAATCAGGAGACAGACGCTCCTATCCAGGGGATCCAATCAGGAGACAGAAGCTCCTATCCAGGGGATCCAATCAGGAGACAGAAGCTCCTATCCAGGGAATCCAATCAGGAGACAGAAGCTCCTATCCAGGGAATCCATTCAGGAGACAGACGCTCCGATCCAGACGCTCCTATCCAGGGGATCCAATCAGGAGACAGAAGCTCCTATCCAGGGAATCCAATCAGGAGACAGAAGCTCCGATCCAGACGCTCCTATCCAGGGGATCCAATCAGGAGACAGACGCTCCGATCCAGACGCTCCTATCCAGGGGATCCAATCAGGAGACAGACGCTCCTATCCAGACGCTCCTATCCAGGGGATCCAATCAGGAGACAGACGCTCCTATCCAGGGGATCCAATCAGGAGACAGACGCTCCGATCCAGACGCTCCTATCCAGGGGATCCAATCAGGAGACAGACGCTCCTATCCAGACGCTCCTATCCAGGGGATCCAATCAGGAGACAGACGCTCCTATCCAGGGGATCCAATCAGGAGACAGACGCTCCGATCCAGACGCTCCTATCCAGGGGATCCAATCAGGAGACAGACGCTCCTATCCAGACACTCCTATCCAGGGGATCCAATCAGGAGACAGACGCTCCTATCCAGCGGATCCAATCAGGATACAGAAGCTCCTATCCAGGGGATCCAATCAGGAGACAGACGCTCCTATCCAGACGCTCCTATCCAGGGGATCCAATCAGGAGACAGACGCTCCTATCCAGGGGATCCAATCAGGAGACAGACGCTCCTATCCAGACGCTCCTATCCAGGGGATCCAATCAGGAGACAGACGCTCCTATCCAGGGGATCCAATCAGGAGACATCCCTGATTCATCTAGTTGATTATTCTACAGTATCGGGACCAGACAGTATCTCTGATTCATCTAGTTGATTATTCTACAGTATCGGGACCAGACAGTATCTCTGATTCATCTAGTTGATTATTCTACAGTATCGGGACCAGACAGGATCTCTGATTCATCTAGTTGATTATTCTACAGTATCAGGACCAGACAGTATCTCTGATTCATCTAGTTGATTATTCTACAGTATCAGGACCAGACAGTATCTCTGATTCATCTAGCTGATTATTCTACAGTATCAGGACCAGACAGTATCTCTGATTCATCTAGTTGATTATTCTACAGTATCAGGACCAGACAGTATCTCTGATTCATCTAGTTGATTATTCTACAGTATCGGGACCAGACAGTATCTCTGATTCATCTAGTTGATTATTCTACAGTATCAGGACCAGACAGTATCTCTGATTCATCTAGTTGATTATTCTACAGTATCAGGACCAGACAGTATCTCTGATTCATCTAGTTGATTAATCTACAGTATCAGGACCAGACAGTATCTCTGATTCATCTAGTTGATTATTCTACAGTATCGGGACCAGACAGTATCTCTGATTCATCTAGGTGATTATTCTACAGTATCAGGACCAGACAGTATCTCTGATTCATCTAGTTGATTATTCTACAGTATCAGGACCAGACAGTATCTCTGATTCATCTAGTTGATTATTCTACAGTATCAGGACCAGACAGTATCTCTGATTCATCTAGTTGATTATTCTACAGTATCAGGACCAGACAGTATCTCTGATTCATCTAGTTGATTATTCTACAGTATCAGACCCAGACAGTATCTCTGATTCATCTAGTTGATTATTCTACAGTATCAGGACCAGACAGTATCTCTGATTCATCTAGCTGATTATTCTACAGTATCAGGACCAGACAGTATTCTACAGTATCAGGACCAGACAGTATCTCTGATTCATCTAGTTGATTATTCTACAGTATCGGGACCAGACAGTATCTCTGATTCATCTAGTTGATTATTCTACAGTATCGGGACCAGACAGTATCTCTGATTCATCTAGTTGATTATTCTACAGTATCAGGACCAGACAGTATCTCTGATTCATCTAGCTGATTATTCTACAGTATCGGGACCAGACAGTATCTCTGATTCATCTAGTTGATTATTCTACAGTATCAGGACCAGACAGTATCTCTGATTCATCTAGCTGATTATTCTACAGTATCAGGACCAGACAGTATCTCTGATTCATCTAGTTGATTATTCTACAGTATCAGGACCAGACAGTATCTCTGATTCATCTAGTTGATTATTCTACAGTATCAGGACCAGACAGTATCTCTGATTCATCTAGCTGATTATTCTACAGTATCAGGACCAGACAGTATCTCTGATTCATCTAGTTGATTATTCTACAGTATCAGGGACCAGACAGTATCTCTGATTCATCTAGTTGATTATTCTACAGTATCGGGACCAGACAGTATCTCTGATTCATCTAGTTGATTATTCTACAGTATCAGGACCAGACAGTATCTCTGATTCATCTAGTTGATTATTCTACAGTATCAGGACCAGACAGTATCTCTGATTCATCTAGTTGATTATTCTACAGTATCAGGACCAGACAGTATCTCTGATTCATCTAGTTGATTATTCTACAGTATCAGGACCAGACAGTATCTCTGATTCATCTAGTTGATTATTCTACAGTATCAGGACCAGACAGTATCTCTGATTCATCTAGTTGATTATTCTACAGTATCAGGACCAGACAGTATCTCTGATTCATCTAGTTGATTATTCTACAGTATCAGGACCAGACAGTATCTCTGATTCATCTAGTTGATTATTCTACAGTATCAGGACCAGACAGTATCTCTGATTCATCTAGTTGATTATTCTACAGTTTTCAGGACCAGACAGTATCTCTGATTCATCTAGTTGATTATTCTACAGTATCAGGACCAGACAGTATCTCTGATTCATCTAGTTGATTATTCTACAGTATCAGGACCAGACAGTATCTCTGATTCATCTAGTTGATTATTCTACAGTTTTCAGGACCAGACAGTATCTCTGATTCATCTAGTTGATTATTCTACAGTATCGGGACCAGACAGTATCTCTGATTCATCTAGTTGGTTATTATACAGTATCAGGACCAGACAGTATCTCTGATTCATCTAGCTGATTATTCTACAGTATCGGGACCAGACGGTATCTCTGATTCATCTAGTTGATTATTCTACAGTATCAGGACCAGACAGTATCTCTGATTCATCTAGTTGATTATTCTACAGTATCAGGACCAGACAGTACCTCTGATTCATCTAGCTGATTATTCTACAGTATCAGGACCAGACAGTATCTCTGATTCATCTAGTTGATTATTCTACAGTATCAGGACCAGACAGTATCTCTGATTCATCTAGTTGATTATTCTACAGTATCAGGACCAGACAGTATCTCTGATTCATCTAGTTGATTATTCTACAGTATCGGACCAGACAGTATCTCTGATTCATCTAGTTGATTATTCTACAGTATCAGGACCAGACAGTATCTCTGATTCATCTAGTTGATTATTCTACAGTATCAGGACCAGACAGTATCTCTGATTCATCTAGTTGATTATTACACAGTATCAGGACCAGACAGTATCTCTGATTCATCTAGTTGATTATTCTACAGTATCAGGACCAGACAGTATCTCTGATTCATCTAGCTGATTATTCTACAGTATCAGGACCAGACAGTATCTCTGATTCATCTAGTTGATTATTCTACAGTATCAGGACCAGACAGTATCTCTGATTCATCTAGTTGATTATTCTACAGTATCAGGACCAGACAGTATCTCTGATTCATCTAGCTTGATTATTCTACAGTATCAGGACCAGACAGTATCTCTGATTCATCTAGTTGATTATTACTACAGTATCAGGACCAGACAGTATCTCTGATTCATCTAGTTGATTATTCTACAGTATCAGGACCAGACAGTATCTCTGATTCATCTAGTTGATTATTCTACAGTATCAGGACCAGACAGTATCTCTGATTCATCTAGTTGATTATTCTACAGTATCAGGACCAGACAGTATCTCTGATTCATCTAGTTGATTATTCTACAGTATCAGGACCAGACAGTATCTCTGATTCATCTAGCTGATTATTCTACAGTATCAGGACCAGACAGTATCTCTGATTCATCTAGTTGATTATTCTACAGTATCGGGACCAGACAGTATCTCTGATTCATCTAGTTGATTATTCTACAGTATCAGGACCAGACAGTATCTCTGATTCATCTAGCTTGATTATTCTACAGTATCAGACCCAGACAGTATCTCTGATTCATCTAGTTGATTATTCTACAGTATCAGGACCAGACAGTATCTCTGATTCATCTAGCTGATTATTCTACAGTATCAGGACCAGACAGTATCTCTGATTCATCTAGTTGATTATTCTACAGTATCAGGACCAGACAGTATCTCTGATTCATCTAGCTGATTATTCTACAGTATCAGGACCAGACAGCATCTCTGATTCATCTAGCTGATTATTCTACAGTATCAGGACCAGACAGTATCTCTGATTCATCTAGTTGATTATTCTACAGTATCAGGACCAGACAGTATCTCTGATTCATCTAGCTGATTATTCTACAGTATCAGGACCAGACAGTATCTCTGATTCATCTAGTTGATTATTCTACAGTATCAGGACCAGACAGTATCTCTGATTCATCTAGTTGATTATTCTACAGTATCAGGACCAGACAGTATCTCTGATTCATCTAGTTGATTATTCTACAGTATCAGGACCAGACAGTATCTCTGATTCATCTAGTTGATTATTCTACAGTATCAGGACCAGACAGTATCTCTGATTCATCTAGTTGATTATTCTACAGTATCAGGACCAGACAGTATCTCTGATTCATCTAGTTGATTATTCTACAGTATCAGGACCAGACAGTATCTCTGATTCATCTAGTTGATTATTCTACAGTATCAGGACCAGACAGTATCTCTGATTCATCTAGTTGATTATTCTACAGTATCAGGACCAGACAGTATCTCTGATTCATCTAGTTGATTATTCTACAGTATCAGGGACCAGACAGTATCTCTGATTCATCTAGTTGATTATTCTACAGTATCAGGACCAGACAGTATCTCTGATTCATCTAGCTGATTATTCTACAGTATCGGGACCAGACAGTATCTCTGATTCATCTAGTTGATTATTCTACAGTATCGGGACCAGACAGTATCTCTGATTCATCTAGTTGATTATTCTACAGTATCAGGACCAGACAGTATCTCTGATTCATCTAGCTGATTATTCTACAGTATCAGGACCAGACAGTATCTCTGATTCATCTAGTTGATTATTCTACAGTATCAGGACCAGACAGTATCTCTGATTCATCTAGCTGATTATTCTACAGTATCAGGACCAGACAGTATCTCTGATTCATCTAGCTGATTATTCTACAGTATCGGACCAGACAGTATCTCTGATTCATCTAGTTGATATTCTACAGTATCTAGGACCAGACAGTATCTGAATTCATCAGTTGATTCATCTAGTTGATTATTCTACAGTATCAGGACCAGACAGTATCTCGGATTCATCTAGTTGATATTCTACAGTATCAGGACCAGACAGTATCTCTGATTCATCTAGTTGATTATTCTACAGTATCAGGACCAGACAGTATCTCTGATTCATCTAGTTGCATTAGTTACAGTATCGGGACCAGACAGCTATCTCTGATTCATCTAGTTGGATCTATTGCTGTACAGTATTCAGGAACCAGACAGTATCTCTGATTCATCTAGTGATTATTCTGACAGTATCACGGACCAGACAGTATCTCTGATTCATCTAGTTGATTCTTCTACAGTATCAGACCAGACAGTATCTCTGATTCATCTAGTTGATTAATTCTACAGTATCACAGGACCAGACAGTATCACTCTGAATTCACTCTAGCTTGACTATTCTACAGTAGTCAGGACCAGGACAGTATACTCCTGATTCATCTAGCTTGATTATTTCTACAGTATCGACCAGACAGTATCTCTGATTCATCTAGTTGATT
>NW_024060615.1:0-22784 GCF_016432855.1 Salvelinus namaycush | reverse complement strand
AATGACCAAGTCAGCACCTCAGGAGTAAATGTCAGTTGGCTTTTCATAGCCGATCATTAAGAGTATCTCTACCGCTCCTGCTGTCTCTAGAGAGTTGAAAACAGCAGGTCTGGGACAGGTAGCACGTCCGGTGAACAGGTCAGGGTTCCATAGCCGCAGGCAGAACAGTTGAAACTGGAGCAGCAGCACGGCCAGGTGGCCTGGGGACAGCAAGGTGTCATCATGCCAGGTAGTCCTGACGCATGGTCCTAGGGCTCAGGTCCTCCGAGAGAGAGAAAGAAAGAGAGAGAGAGAGAATTAGAGAGAGCATACTTAAATTCACACAGGACACCGGATAAGACAGGAGAAGTACTCCAGATATAACAAACTGACCCTAGCCCCCAGACACATAAACTACTGCAGCATAAATACTGGAGGCTGAGACAGGAGGGGTCAGGAGACACTGTGGCCCCATCCGATGATACCCCCGGACAGGGCCAAACAGGAAGGATATAACCCCACCCACTTTGCCAAAGCACAGCCCCCACACCACTAGAGGGATATCTTCAACCACCAACTTACCATCCTGAGACAAGGCCGAGTATAGCCCACAAAGTTCTCCGCCACGGCACAAACCAAGGGGGGGCGCCAACCCAGACAGGAAGATCACGTCAGTAACTCAACCCACTCAAGTGACACACCACTCCTAGGGACGGCATGGAAGAGCACCAATAAGCCAGTGACTCAGCCCCTGTAATAGGGTTAGAGGCAGAGAATCCCAGTGGAGAGAGGGGAACCGGCCAGGCAGACACAGCAAGGGCGGTTCGTTGCTCCAGAGCCTTTCCGTTCACCTTCACACTCCTGGGCCAGACTACACTCAATCATATGACCCACTGAAGAGATACGTCTTCAGTAAAGACTTATAGGTTGAGACCGAGTCTGCGTCTCTCACATGGGTAGGCAGACCATTCCATAAAAATGGAGATCTATAGGAGAAAGCCCTGCCTCCAGCTGTTTGCTTAGAAATTCCAGGGACAATTAGGAGGCCTGCGTCTTGTGACCGTAGCGTACGTGTAGGTATGTACGTCAGGAAAAACTCGGAAAGATAGGTAGGAGCAAGCCCATGTAACGCTTTGTAGGTTAACAGTAAAACCTTGAAATCAGCCCTTCCTTAACAGGAAGCCAGTGTAGGGAGGCTAGCACTGGAGTAATATGATACCATTTTTTGGTTCTAGTCAGGATTCTAGCAGCCGTATTTAGCACTAACGGAAGTTTATTTAGTGCTTTTAGTATCTACTACCTATATATACATACTGTATCTACTACCTATACATACTGTATCTACTACCTATAGATACTGTATCTACTACCTATAGATACATACTGTATCTACTACCTATACATACTGTATCTACTACCTATACATACTGTATCTACTACCTATACATACTGTATCTACTACCTATATATACTGTATCTACTACCTATATATACATACTGTATCTACTACCTATAGATACTGTATCTACTACCTATACATACTGTATCTACTACCTATACATACTGTAACCTATTTTACCTGATATATATTTTGGGTTCTGAACTCTGCATGGAAATGGACCTGTCAGCATTTCACTGTTAGTCTTCCCCAGGAGTTCCCAACCTTTTCCCTTACAGTGTTGGGGAACGTATCAAATACATTTTTCATTTGAGCATTACATTTTCTAAATCTAATTGCCACCTATCGTGCTACTGAATTAATCCTCGGTCAGTTGGTGGGAAAAGGTTCTGGGTCTACAAACACCAGAGAGAAAAACAGAGCAGGAGGAGAGAGAGAGAGAGTGAGAGTGAGGGTGAGAGTGAAAGAGAGAGTGAGGGTGAGAGAGAGAGAGAGAGAGAGAGAGAGAGAGAGAGAGAGAGAGAGAGAGAGAGAGAGAGAGAGAGAGAGAGAGAGGGAGAGAGAGCGGGTGAGAGAGGGTGAGGGTATTGTACAGAGAGGGTATTGGGTATTTTACAGAGAGAGTATTGGGTATTTTACAGAGAGAGTATTGGGTATTTTACAAAGAGAGTATTGGGTATTTTACAAAGAGAGTATTGGGTATTTTACAGAGAGAGTATTGGGTATTTTACAGAGAGGGTATTGGGTATTTTACAGAGAGAGTATTGGGTATTTTACAGAGAGGGTATTGGGTATTTTACAGAGAGAGTATTGGGTAAGGGTGAGGGTGAGAGAGGGTGAGGGTGAGAGAGGGAGAGGGTGAGAGAGGGTGAGGGTGAGAGAGGGTGAGAGAGGGTGAGGGAGAGGGTGAGGGTGAGAGAGGGTGAGGGAGAGGGTGAGGGTGAGGGTGAGGGAGAGGGTGAGAGAGGGTGAGGGAGAGGGTGAGAGAGGGTGAGGGTGAGGGAGAGGGTGAGGGAGAGGGTGAGGGTGAGAGAGGGTAAGGGAGAGGGTGAGGGTGAGGGTGAGGGAGGGTGAGGGTATTGTACAGAGGGGGAACGTGACTCTTAAACACAAATGTAACTTCATCATCTTTTCCAACATCTCATAGTTTCTAAATTCAACACGTTATGAATTCACTTTTTTTTAAGGCTTTAATTCCGTATCATTACTGGCGTAATTCCCCATGGTTACAGGCTTAATTCCCCATGGTTACAGGCTTAATTCCCCATGGTTACAGGCTTAATTCTGAACTGCCGTTATTGTCTAATCAGCGTATTCTGGCTCCGAGCCAGTTGGTGCTGGACGTTCACTCTTCTGTTCTCAGGACATTTTCATATTTCTAGTGACCAGAATGCATCACAATGACTAAGCCCAGTGTGTGGGTGCAGATGTGTGTGTGGGTGATGGTGGTTGTGTGGGTGTGTGTGTGTGTGGGTGTGTTTATGGTGTGTGTGTGTGTGTGTGTGTTAGTGTGCGGGTGTGCGTACGTATGTGTGTGTGTGGGTGTGTTTATGGTGTGTGTGTGTGTGTGTGTGTGTGTGTGTGTGTGTGTGTGTGTGTGTGTGTGTGTGTGTGTGTGTGTGTGTGTGTACGTATGTGTGGGTGTGTTTATGGTGTGTGTGTGTATGTTTGTGTTTGTGGGTGTGGTGTGTGTATGTTTGTGGGTGTGGTGTGTGTGTGTGTGTTTGTGTGTGGTGTATGTGTGTGGGTGTGGTGTGTGTGTGTTTGTGTTTGTGTGGTGTGTGTGTATGTTTGTGGGTGTGGTGTGTGTGTGTGTGTATGTTTGTGTTTGTGTATGTGTGTGTTTGTGTATGTGTGTGTGTGTGTGTTTGTGTGGTGTGTGTGTGTATGTTTGTGGGTGTGGTGTGTGTGTGTTTGTGTGGTGTGTGCATGTGTGTGTGTTTGTTTGTGGGTGTGGTGTGTGTGTGTTTGTTTGTGGGTGTGGTGTGGTGTGTGTGTGTTTGTGTGGTGTGTGCGTGTGTGTGTCTGCTTCCTGGCGGTAACATATATTCCAGGCCTAACCGATTTGCAGGCTGGTTGGGATCAGACAGTGTTTACCATAGATCAGATCACACAGTACAATTTTGAAAACAATAAATGGGCAAATGTTGTACAATCTGGGTGTGGAAAGCTGTTAGAGACTGACCCTAACCCTGACCCTAACCCTAACCCTAACCCTGACCCTAACCCTAACCCTAACCCTGACCCTGACCCTAACCCTAACCCTGACCCTAACCCTGACCCTAACCCTAACCCTAACCCTGACCCTAACCCTGACCCTGACCCTGACCCTAACCCTGACCCTAACCCTGACCCTGACCCTAACCATGACCCTGACCCTGACTTTGACCCTAACCCTGACCCTGACCCTGACCCTAACCCTGACCCTGACCCTAACCCTAACCCTAACCCTAACCCTGACCCTAACCCTGACCCTGACCCTGACCCTAACCCTGACCCTAACCCTGACCCTGACCCTAACCCTGACCCTAACCCTAACCCTGACCCTGACCCTAACCCTGACCCTAACCCTAACCCTGACCCTAACCCTGACCCTAACCCTAACCCTAACCCTGACCCTGACCCTAACCCTAACCCTGACCCTAACCCTAACCCTGACCCTGACCCTGACCCTAACCCTAACCCTAACCCTGACCCTGACCCTGACCCTAACCCTAACCCTGACCCTAACCCTGACCCTGACCCTAACCCTGACCCTAACCCTAACCCTGACCCTGACCCTAACCCTGACCCTAACCCTAACCCTAACCCTGACCCTAACCCTGACCCTAACCCTAACCCTAACCCTAACCCTGACCCTAACCCTAACCCTAACCCTAACCCTAACCCTGACCCTAACCCTAACCCTAACCCAGAAAACATTCACAGCTCTAATCGCTGCCATGTTTTGACTCAGGGGTGTGAAAACTTATGTCAATTAGATTTTTCTGTATTTCACTTTCAAAAAATTTGCAAACGTTTTCTAAAAACATGTTTTACATTTGGTCATTGTGGTGTATTGTGTGTAAATGAGTGAAAACAATAATAATCAATACACTTTGAATTCAGACTTTTAACAACAAAATGTGGAATAACACCTTGCCCAAACCGGCTGCGCCATCGTGCATAAATGTATTTTGCCCCCCCCTACACCAAACGCGATCACGACACGCAGGTTAAAATATCAAAACAAACTCTGAACCAATGACATTCATTTGGGGACAGGTCGAAAAGCATTAAACATGTATGGCAATTTAGCTAGTTAGCTTGCTGTTGCTAGCTAATTTGTCCTGGGATATAAACATTGAGTTGTTATTTTACCTGAAAGGCACAAGGATCTCTACTCCGACAATTAATCCACACAACCTAATCGTTTCTAGTCATCTCTCTTCCTTCCAGGCTTTTTCATCGTTTAAATTATATGGTGATCGCATCTAAACTTTCATTGTATTACCACGACTACCGGCAAAACAGTTAGTCTTTCTATCACCCACGTGGGTACCTGCTTCTATAAACCAATGAGGAGATGGCACGTGGGTACCTGCTTCTATAAACCAATGAGGAGAGGGGAGAGGCAGGACTTGCAGCGCGATCTGCGTCAGAAATAGGAACGACATCTATTTTAGCCCTTGGTGTCGCAGACGCTCGTTGGCGCGCGCGAGCAGTGTGGGTGCAATAATTGAATAACATGGATTTCTAAATTTATTTTGCGACGCTCGCGCACGCGACATGTCCGGTCTGGTCAGCATGTTAGTCAAGGAGTCTGAATACTCTCTGAAGGCACTGTAGATATTGTAGATATAGATAGTGTAGATATAGATAGTGTAGATATAGATAGTGTAGATATAGATAGTGTAGACATAGATAGTATAGATAGTGTAGATATAGATCGTGTAGATATAGATCGTGTAGATATAGATCGTGTAGATATAGATAGAGTAGATATAAATAGTGTCGATATAGATAGTATAGATAGTGTAGATATAGATAGTGTAGATATAGATAGTATAGATCGTGTAGATATAGATAGAGTAGATATAAATAGTGTCGATATAGATAGTATAGATAGTGTAGATATAGATAGTGTAGATATAGATAGTATAGATTGTGTAGATATATATAGTGTAGATATAGATAGTGTAGATATATATCGTGTAGATATAGATCGTGTAGATATATATAGTGTAGATATAGATAGTGTAGATATAGATATATATAGTGTAGATATAGATAGTGTAGATATAGATCGTTTAGATATAGATAGTGTAGATATAGATAGTGTAGATATAGATAGTGTAGATAGTTTAGATATAGATAGTGTAGATATAGATCTTGTAGATATAGATAGTGTAGATATAGATAGTGTAGATATAGATCATGTAGATATAGATAGTGTAGATATAGATCTTGTAGATATAGATCGTGTAGATATAGATAGTGTAGATATAGATAGTGTAGATATAGATCTTGTAGATATAGATCGTGTAGATATAGATAGTGTAGATATAGATAGTGTAGATATAGATAGTGTCTTCAGAGGCATGAGAAAATGTCTGAAGCAAAATCTGTTTTGTTTTTTTTAAAGAAAGTCGGGATCTTTGGTTGTTTCCAGGTGGGGAGAGAAAGGTATTTTGCAAGTGTATTTTCCGACGTAGGAAACATACCTCTTTTGGTCCGATCTAAAGCTTTGATCATTACTCAGATGGGACAGTCTGATACCTGCTGGACACTCCACACATCTACAACCCAGCACTGCTTATGTTATAAATCCAATTAATAACAGATTGTTTACAAACAATATCATTTGAAAGGTCTGTCTAGGCTTTGAATTGATTGTTCAACTGTCGATCTTTATTTCAAACGCACTGTCATCAACACTATATTAAAACGGTATGTTGATGTTATTTCACAGGGTAGTGATGACAGGCTTTATTTGTGTTGAATATGCAGAGCAAACAACTGATCTATAACATAGTTTTACGATGCTGCAAAATCTCCCTAGAGACCTCAAATTAAAACACATACATTATTCATTAATTTTTATTAAATTCCATTACAATGAAGTCTGAAATTGTGTGTCTATTTATTTATTCAAATTGACATAGAGCTCTGCTTTCTCACAGATTTGTTAAAAATAATTGAACAGGTTGGCATGTCTGTAATTCTGGATTGTTAATGTTGTTCCTTCTTCTACTCCTAATAGTTCCCATGGGAACAGCAGTATAATGAGAGAGGAAGAGTGTGTGTGTGTGTGTGTGTGTGTGTGTGTGTGTGTGTGTGTGTGTGTGTGTGTGTGTGTGTGTGTGTGTGTGTGTGTGTGTGTGTGTGTGTGTGTGTGTGTGTGTGTGTGTGTGTGTGTGTGTGTGTGTGTGTAATGGCAGCTTGTGGCTGGTGGCTAATTTGACATAACTTAGACTATTGTATCTGTCAGGGGACGTTACTACATATCTTATTTATACACGCACACACACACACACACACACACACGCACACACACACACACACACACACACACACACACACACACACACACACACACACACACACACACACACACACACACACACACACACACATACACAAACACATATGCACACACCCACACACACACGCATATGCACACATACACATCTATGCACACACACACACACACAAATCTATACACACACACACACCCACGTCTCTGACTGGGTCAATGTGCTGTATTCTGTGAGATATTAAACCAGGTTGTTGGTTATCTGAACGAATCACCAAACAGCCATGATCAAAATGTGTTTTGTAGAACGTGAATGAAACCCTCGATAAAGACGACCAATAATGACCGTATAAAAGACAATAATTCAAAATACTGAGCGAAATTGTGACCGTATAAAATAAATATTATGCTCAATAAATTGGGAAATTATATAGTAATAAAATTGCTCAGAGGAAGATATTCTGTTTAACAAAAAGGTAGGTGTCAAAATGATAGACAACCCTAAATATTCCATAAACAAAGTGGTCAAAAGTATTTGGTCCCATATTCCTAACACTCAAAATCTACCGCGAGCTTGTGACAAACTTGATACATTCATTCGCAGTTTGTTCAGATTATTTAGTGACAAATATAAATCAACGGTAAATAATGTATTTTGAGTACAAATTTGTTTACATCCCTGTTAGTGAGCATTTCTCCTTTGCCGAGATAATCCATCCACCTGACAGGTGTGGCATATCAAGAAGCTGATTAAACAGCATGATCATTACATAGGTGCACCTTGTGCTGGGGACAATGAAAGGCCACTCTAAAATGTACAGTTTTGTCAGACAACACCCAAGATGTCTCAAATTGTGAGGGAGTGTGAAATGGGCATGCTTACTGCAGGCAGTGGTGTAAAGTACTTTGGTAAAAATACTTTAAAGTACTACTTAAGTCGTTTTTTGGGGGTATCTGTACTTTAAATTACAATGTATATTTTTGACTACTTTTACTTCACTACATTCCTTAAGAAAATACTGTACTTTAACTCCATACGTTTTCCCTGAAAGTACTCGTTACATTTTGAATTCTTCGCAGGACAGGAAAATTGTGAAATTCTTTCACTTATCAGGTGAACATCCCTGGTCATCCCTACTGCCTCTGATCTGGCAGACTCATTTAACACAAATGCTTCATTTGTAAATGAGGTCTGAGTGTTGGAGTGTGCCCCTGGCTATGCTTAAAACATATATATGTTTTTTAAATGGTGCCGTCTGGTTTGCCTAAATATGAGAAATTCCTAATGATTTATACTTTTACTTTTTATACTTAAGTATATTTTAACCATTATGTTTACTTTGATAAAGTAAGATCAAATACGTGTTTTCTTTTAGTAGTATTTTACTGGGTGATTTTCACTTTTTCATTTGACAGTTGAGTACTTTTTCCACCACTGACCGCAGGAATGTCCACCAGAGCTGTTGCCAGATAATGTAATGTTAATTTCTCTACCATAAGCCGCCTCCAACAACATTTTAGAGTATTTGGAGTAAGTCCAACCGGCCTCACTACCGGAGACCAAGTGTAACCAGCCCATGATCTCCAAATTCGGCTTCTACACAATTCCTGGAAGCTGAAAATGTCCCAGTTCTCCCATGGCCTGCATACTCACCAGACATGCCACCCATTGAGCATGTTCGGGATACTCTGAATCGACGTGTACGACAGCGTGTTCCAGTTCCCCGCCAATATCCAGCAACTTCAAGCAAGCCATTGAAGAGGAGTGGGACAACATTCCACAGGCCTCAATCAGCAGCCTGATCAACTCTATGTGAAAGGAGATGTGTCACGCTGCATGAGGCGAATACGGACTGCTTTTCTGATCCACGCCCCTACCCTTTTTTTGTTTTTACGGCATCTGGGATCAACCGATGAATATCTGTACTCCCAGTCAGGTGAATCATTTAGTTATTGAAATGGACAAGATTTCCTGTAACTCAGTAAAGTCTTTGAAGGGATTGTTCAGTGTAGTTTATCAAGTGTAAGACGTACGTAGACTTATACTTATACTTGAAGCCACTTGATGTGAACCTCAGTGTCACCTTTTAGAATTACTACCTAGTTACAATGTAACAACCTTTGCAGACAATAGCCTCACCACGAGAAATTAGAATAAGTCATATTTAAAATGAACAAAATCTATAAATACAATGTTGTTACAATGGATATACATGTATTTAAATCTACTTAACCAGGAGAAAGCTACTTAATGTAAAGTGAATTGATTTATTAATATTTATTATTTGAAACGTGATGTCCCTTAGATACGACATGTCCAGGCTGATCCCCTGTGGGACTGTCTCCTGGTCAGAAGACAGGCTGCAGACAGAAGACAGGCAGGCAGACAGACAGACAGACAGACAGACAGACAGACAGACAGACAGACAGACAGACAGACAGACAGACAGACAGACAGACAGACAGACAGACAGACAGAGACAGAGACAGAGACAGACAGAGACAGACAGAGACAGACAGAGACAGACAGACAGACAGGCAGGCAGGCAGAGAGCTCCTGAACAGGCCCTGTGGTGAATACTGGCACACTACCATGGCCTTAGTGTTCGCACACACAGACACACACAGACACACACAGACACACACAGACACACGCTCACAAAAAAACACACACACATCCACATGCACAGTACATCTGGATTGTGTTTAGTTGAGGTGACTAGCGGTGCCTGCCCCTGTCCCAGTGACAGGCACCAGGCAGTGCAGGAGGGAGAGGGAGCCAGAGAGCCAGGGTCTTCTACACCGTGGTGAGGCCTCTCCATCACTCCGGCTCCTGGCTGACAGGCCTATCTCTGGGGCTCCAGGCCTCCACCGCTCCGGCTGGTCTTACTGAGCGCGCTCCAACTGTGCTCTGCTGAGGAATGGATTCTGTATCAGGCTAATGGATTCCTCACCTACACTGGATTCTCCTGACAGACACACACAGAAACACAGACACACACACACACACACACAGACACACAGACAGACACACAGAAACACAGACACACACACACACACACACACAGACAGACACACACACACACAGACACACAGACAGACACACAGACAGACACACAGACAGACACACAGACAGACACACATACACACACACACACACACACACACACAGACACACAGACAGACACACAGACAGACACACATACACACACACACACAAACACAGACAAACACACACACACACACACACACACACACACACACACACACACACACACACACACACACACACACAGACACACAGACAGACACACAGAAACACAGACACACAGACAGAAACACAGACAGACACACATACACACACACACACACACACACACACACACACACACACACACACACACACACACACACACACAGAAACACAGACACACAGACACACAGACAGACACACACACACAGACACACACACAGAACCACAGACAGACACACAGACAGACACACACACACACACACTCTAGCACAAAACCTCACACCATACTGGAGTTACCAGTGAAGAGACAACTATAAGTGTGGTTATAACATGAAGAACACAAAACTAACCAATCAACACAGTTATAGCTATGTAACCAATCATGGAGCGAGGTAGTTAAAAATCAGAGAGACGGATCAACATCAGCTGGACTCAAGTTGGAGAGTCAAGTTGAAGCTAAGAAAACACCCGTAGTGTCAGATAGAGAGTCAAGTTGAAGCTAAGAAAACAGCCGTAGTGTCAGATAGAGAGTCAAGTTGAAGCTAAGAAAACACCCGTAGTGTCAGATAGAGAGTCAAGTTGAAGCTAAGAAAACACCCGTAGTGTCAGATAGAGAGTCAAGTTGAAGCTAAGAAAACAGCCGTAGTGTCAGATAGAGAGTCAAGTTGAAGCTAAGAAAACAGCCGTAGTGTCAGATAGGAGACAGAGCTCTCAGCAGGACTCTGCATCAGGCCTTTCCTGTTACTGCCTTTCTCCCTTTCTCTGACTGCATCTCTCTCTCCCCTCTCCCCTCTCCCTCTCTCCCTCCCTATCTCCCTCCCTCTCCACTCTCCCTCTCTCCCTCTCCCTCCCTCCCTCCCTCCCTCCCTCCCTCCCTCCCTCCCTCCCTCCCTCCCTCCCTCTCTCTGCTTCTCTCCCTCTCTCTGCTTCTCTCTGTCTCTCCCTCTCTGCCTATCAGCCTCTCAGCCTCACACAGTCTCGCAAAGACATTTTCTAAAAATGTTCCTTCATAATTTACTCCCAATTCCGATGGACCGGTGAGAGGAAAGAGAAGAGAGAGAGTGAAGGTTCATCTTCTAACAGGACAACGACCCTAAGCACACAGCCAAGAGAATGCAGGAGTGGCTTCAGGACAAGTATCTGAATGCCTTTGTGCGGCCCAGCCAGAGCCCGGACTCGATCGAATATCTCTGGAGAGACCTGACAGAACTTGAGAGGATCTGCAGAGAAGAACGGGAGAAACTTCCCAAATACAGGTGTGCCAAGCTTGTAGCGTCATACCCAAGAAGACTCTAGGCTGTAATCGCTGCCAAAGGTGCTTCAACAAAGTACAGAGTAAAGGGTCTGAATACTTATGTAATATATATATATATATATTTTAAATAAATTAGCAAAAAGTTCTAAAAACCTGTTTTGTTATTATGGGTTATTGTGTGTAGATTGATGAGAGGGAAAACAATATAATCAATTTTAGAATAAGGCTGTAACCTAACAAAATATGGAAAAAGTCACGGGGTCTGAATACTTTCAGGGAATATAAATAAACATAAATATGGGTTGAATTTACAATGGTGTTCATTTTTCAATGGCTGCCTTTTTCTTGTGTCAACAGATCGCAAATCTTGCTGCTGTTATGGCACGCTGTGGTATTTCACCCAGTAGATATGAGAGTTTATCAAAATTGGGTTTGTTCTCTCTCTCTCTCTCTCTCTCTCTCTCTCTCTCTCTCTCTCTCCCTCTCTCTCTACCCCCTTCTCTCTCTCTCTCCCCCCCTCTCTCTCTCCCTCTATCTCTATCCCCCTTCTCTCACTCTCTCTTTCTCTCTCCCCTTTCTCTCTCTCTCTCTCTCTCTTTTTCCCTCTGTCTCCCTCTCTCTCTACCGCCTCCCTCTCTCTCTCCCTCTCTCTCCCCCTCTCTCTCCACACCCTCTTCCCTGTCTGTTTCTCTCTCTCCTTTAGTGAGATATACTACTGTCCCTAATGTCTGTGATAATAGAAACCCAGAGACTCCAAAACTCCAGCATGAGACTGATTGGCTGATACGATGTTAGAAACATATACAGGATGTAGTATTTGCTTTCGGTGCAGAACCTTACGGCCATCTCATATCTTGCGCTGGTTTTAACTAGATAAGTATTTTTGAAGGACTTGAGACATTGTTGGTTGGACATACTGATGGAACAGGTGTGATGTTGATGTATTGATCAGTGTTAAACAGGTGATATAGTGATGTATTGATCAGTGTTAAAGAGCTGACATAGTGATGTATTGATCAGTGTTAAACAGCTGACATAGTGATGTATTGATCAGTGTTAAACAGCTGATATAGTGATGTATTGATCAGTGTTAAAGAGCTGACATAGTGATGTATTGATCAGTGTTAAACAGCTGACATAGTGATGTATTGATCAGTGTTAAACAGCTGATATAGTGATGTATTGATCAGTGCTAAACAGCTGACATAGTGATGTATTGATCAGTGTTAACCAGCTGACATAGTGATGTATTGATCAGTGTTAACCAGCTGACATAGTGATGTATTGATCAGTGTTAACCAGCTGATATAGTGATGTATTGATCAGTGTTAACCAGCTGACATAGTGATGTATTGATCAGTGTTAACCAGCTGACAGTGATGTATTGATCAGTGTTAAACAGCTGAGATATTGATGTATTGATCAGTGTTGATGTATTGATCAGTGTTAAACAGCTGAGATAGTGATGTATTGATCAGTGTTAACCAGCTGAGATATTGATGTATTGATCAGTGTTAACCAGCTGAGATATTGATGTATTGATTAGTGTTAAACAAGTGAGATATTGATGTATTGATCAGTGTTAACCAGCTGAGATATTGGCGTATTGATCAGTGTTAAACAAGTGAGATATTGATGTATTGATCAGTGTTAAACAGCTGAGATAGTGATGTATTGATCAGTGTTAAACAGCTGACATAGTGATGTATTGATCGGTGTTAAACAGCTGACATAGTGATGTATTGATCAGTGTTAACCAGCTGAGATAGTGATGTATTGATCAGTGTTAACCAGCTGAGATATTGATGTATTGATCGGTGTTAAACAGCCGACATAGTGATGTATTGATCAGTGTTAACCAGCTGACATAGTGATGTATTGATCAGTGTTAACCAGCTGATATAGTGATGTATTGATCAGTGTTAAACAGCTGACATAGTGATGACACCACAACACGACACCACAACATGACACCAGAACATGACACCAGAACATGACACCAGAACATGACACCAGAACACGACACCAGAACATGACACCAGAACACGACACCAGAACATGACACCAGAACATGACACCAGAACATGACACCAGAACACGACACCAGAACATGACACCAGAACACGACACCAGAACATGACACCAGAACATGACACCAGAACACGACACCAGAACATAACACCAGAACATGACACCACAACATGACACCAGAACATAACACCAGAACATAACACCAGAACATGACACCAGAACACGACACCAGAACATGACACCAGAACACGACACCAGAACACGACACCAGAACATGACACCAGAACATGACACCAGAACATGACACCAGAACATGACACCAGAACATGACACCAGAACACGACACCAGAACATAACACCAGAACATGACACCACAACATGACACCACAACATGACTTGCACAAAACATACAACAAACAATCACCGACAAAGACATGACGGTTAAATACACAACATGTAATTGATGGGATTGGAACCAGGTGTGATGGAAGACAAGACAAAACCAATGGAAAATGAAAAATGGATCAGTGATGGCTAGAAGGTCGGTGAAGTTGACCGCCGAACGCCGCCCGAACAAGGAGAGGGACCAACTTCGGCGGAAGTCGTGACAGTTGGGAAACGGTCTTCCGACCATTTAACTGAATAATGGACGTCGTGTAAACATTATTAACCTTTACACCACAGTAGATATAGATAACATAGAGATGTAACCTTTACACCACAGTAGATATAGAGATAGATAACATAGAGATGTAACCTTCACACCACAGTAGATATAGAGATACATAACATAGAGGTGTAACCTTCACACCACAGTAGATATAGAGATACTTAACATAGATCTGATTCTCTGATCCACCTCTACCCAGACGACACCATTCTGTCGTCTGGGTAGAGGTACATACTTCTGGCCCTTCTTTGGACACTGTGTTAACAACACTCCAGACGAGCTTCAATGCCATACAACTCTCCTTCCATGGCCTCCAACTGCTCTTAAATGCAAGTAAAACTAAATGCATGCTCTTCAACCAATCGCTGCCCGCACCTGCCCGCCCGTCCAGCATCACTACTCTGGACTGTTCTGACCTAGAATATGTGGACAACTATAAATACCTAGGTGTCTGGTTAGACTGTAAACTCTCCTTCCAGACTCACATTAAGCATCTTCAATCCAAAGATAAATCTAGAATTGGCTTCCTATTTCGCAACAAAGCATCCTTCACTCATGCTGCCAAACATACCCTTGTAAAACTGACTGTCCTACCGATCCTTGACTTCGGCGATGTCATTTACAAAATAGCCTCCAACACTCTACTCAACAAATTGGATGCAGTCTATCACAGTGCCATCCGTTTTGTCACCAAAGCCCCATATACTATCCACCACTGCGACCTGTACGCTCTCATTGGCTGGCCCTCGCTTTATACTCGTCGCCAAACCCACTGGCTCCAGGTCATCTACAAGTCTCTGCTAGGTAAAGCCCCGCCTTATCTCAGCTCACTGGTCACCATGGCAGCACCCACCGGTAGCACGCGCTCCAGCAGGTATATCTCACTGGTCACCCCCAAACCAATTCCTCATTTGGTCGGCTTTCCTTCCAGTTCTCTGCTGCCAATGACTGGAACGAACTGCAAAAATCGCTGAAGCTGGAGCCTCATATCTCCCTCACTAGCTTTAAGCACCAGCTGTCAGAGCAGCTTACAGATCATTGCACCTGTACAAAGGCCATCTGTAAATAGCCCATCCAACTACCTCATCCCCATACTGTATTTATTTATTTATTTAGCTCCTTTGCACCCCAGTATCTCTACTTGCAAATTCATCTTCTGCACATCTACCATTCCAGTGTTTTACTTGCTATATTGTATTTACTTCGCCACCATGGCCTTTTTTTGCCTTTACCTCCCTTATCTCACCTCATTTGCTCACATTGTATATAGACGTATTTTTCTACTGTATTATTGACTGTATGTTTGTTTTACTCCATGTGTAACTCTGTGTTGTTGTATGTGTCGAACTGCTTTGCTTTATCTTGGCCAGGACGCAATTGTAAATGAGAACTTGTTCTCAACTATCCTACCTGGTTAAATAAAGGTGAAATAAAAAAATAAAAAAATTGAGATGTAACCTTTACATCACAGTAGATATTTAATCTGCCTTTAGATGACCCCTACAGTAACCTTGGTATTTATCTCTATCAAGATGTTCACTGGTAAACACCACCAGTCCCATCCACTACTGAATGGGACCAGGGTATTAGGCTTTGGTGTGATGCCGGAGATTTAAGGCTAACAACCGCGATCAGGCACTATTCAGAGCCTTTACGTGTCTTTACATCATCAGTCTGGGGGCGCATAGCAGTCAGCGAGTAGTCGTCACGTGACATCGTGTGGGGAAAGATGATATCACAGGTCTATGTGACAGGAGAGCCCACACAAACAGAACACCACAGAGCGACAATGTTTAGTCTCTCTCTCTCTCTCCCTCTTTTTCTCTCACTCTCTCTCTTTCCCTCTCTCCCTCTCTCTCTCTTTCCCTCTCTCTCTCTCTCTTTCCCTCTCTCTTTTTCCCTCTCTCTTTCCCTCTCTCCCTATATCTCTCTCTATTTCCCTCTCTCCCTCTCTCTCTCTCTCTTTCCCCCTCTTTCCCTCTCTCTCTCTTTATCCATCTCTCTTTCCCCCTCTCTCTCTCTGTCTCTCTCTTTCTCTCCCTCTCTCTCTCTCTCTCTCTCTCTCTCTCTCTCTCTCTCTCTCTCTCTCTCTCTCTCTCTCTCTCTCTCTCTCTCTCTCTCTTTCCCCTTCTCCCTGTCTCTCTCTCTTTATCCATCTCTCTTTCCCCTCCTCTCTCTCTGTCTCTCTCTATGTGAACAGTATACAGGTCTGGTGAGGAGTTGAGAGCTTAGTATTCCATGTATCACTGGAATCTCACCTTGCTGCTCTGTTCTGAAGGACTTACTATAAGCAACTACAGAGTGGACACTGCTCTTTAACACACATAACTACCTGACGTACGTGGCCAGTTATGGAAAAATACAATGGTATGAGAATGTCTTAATACTGTTCATCAAATGTTTTTAAATTGTTTTTATTCCGAATTCAATTAGTCTACATTGCATTACAGCACATAGCATTCGATATATTTCAGAGAATATTTTTGCAGTCAATAAAAATGTAACTATTCCCAATTTGTACTTGTTCTTATGTGGACAAGAAAACACATTGAGCCCTGCAACACCGATGACACCACTGCACCAGTAAGAATCCCAACGTGATGTTTCTCTATTTCATGTGATTGCCTTTCAAAAGCACAAACACGTGCATGTCAATAACATTGTCCTTTGATTCCACTCCATAAAAGGGACATTTTGTTAAATTTCCAGAGCCTTTCATAGTCAGACTGAGCCTCAGCCTTAGCCTAGCATTAACCCTCCCGTTGTCCTCCTATTATGCCTAGCACACAGTGTCCCCCCCGGGTCACCCTGTCCCGTCTTGGCTAAAGGCCCAGTGGGCACAAGTGTGACAGTATGGGTGTGAACAGCCTTTGCAGATGTATTTCTTACACCTGCAGCACGCGGTGTGTGTCTTGGCGTCCTTCTTGGGTGGGCAGAGCTGACACCTCTTCCTCTTACTCGCCTCCAGCCGGGCAGCCGGGGCTGGGTCGGAGGCGGCGGCCGGGCCGACGGCTCGCTCAAGGGCTTGCGGACGAGCCTCGGCGGATACACGCTCGCCCCGTATGACTTTGACAAGTGCTGAGGCGGCTTCGGTGCGGGGGAGACGCTGCCTTCTTTGGATCAAGGGCTTCACGAGCGCCTTTCCGAGCTGCTCCAGGAACACCCTCCTCTTGTTCCGCTTCCCGGGCATCCAGTCGGGGTTGATCTCTCGCCATATGACAAAGGCGTTGTAGGAGGACACGTCGAGGATGTTGTGGAAGATGACCAGGGGCCAGCGGGCGGTCATCCGTCTGCAGCTGTAGGTGCCGACCACCTTGTCTAGGTTGTCCACGCCGCCCTTGTTGCAGTTGTAGTCTAGGATGAGGGCCGGCTTCCGGTCTCGGCGATCGCTAACGTCGGGCTCCGCGTGCCGCGTGCTCAGAAGCAGCACGTTCTTATTTCTCTTTGCCAGGTAGGACACTAGAGTGGCGGTGGGCGTGAAGGCGAACCTGGAGGACGAGACCTGTCTGTCCTTGGACTGGAGCAGCGCGGGAGGGAGCTCGGGCTTGTTCTTTCGCACCGTGCCCACCATGGTGAGGTTCCTCTCGAGGAGCCGCTGCCCGAGTTCGTAGGAGGTGAAGAAATTGTCACACGTGACGTTGTGACCGCCCGGCAGTCCCTCGGTCAGATCGAGGACGACGCGCGCGCCCTGGTTCTTCTCGGGGCCTCCGCCGGCCGCCTTGCCGGTGTACACTTGCATCTTCCAAGCGTAGCTGGACTTGGCGTCGCAGGCCACCCACGACTTGATGCCGTATTTGGCCGGCTTGCTGGGAATGTACTGTCGGAAAGGACAGCGTCCTTTCGGCGAGGGAGAGGGGAGGGAGAGGAGAGGGAGAGGAGATTAGCAGAGTCATACACAGATACATAGACTGCCCGTGCTCTCTACGCTACACGTACAAACACAGATACCAGCGTCATCGTTACCGGCTCACCATCGGGGCGCACTGCGTTTACGTTACACGCAGCCGCCTCCGCCGCCCGTGCTACTGCCGATTGCTACTACTGCCGATTGCTACTACTGCCCGTGCTACTACTGCCCGTGCTACTACTGCCCGTGCTCCACGTTGCTACTCTTGCCGATTGCTACTACTGCCCGTGCTACTACTGCCCGTGCTCTCTATGCTACACGTACATAGACAGATACATTGACTGCCCGTGCTCTACGCTACACGTACAAACACAGATACATAGACTGCCCGTGCTCTCTACGCTACACGTACAAACACAGATACATAGACTGCCCGTGCTCTCTACGCTACGCGTACGTACACAGATGCATAGACGGTACCTCTGAACGGGACCAGTTGTTCGTCCACCGTCACTTCGGGCCCCGGGTTGTAGAGGGCCTGCAGCCGCTCCTCCCACAGGTCCCACACCTCTCTCACGGCCGCCAGTCTGTCGGTGGCGAGTCTCGCGGGTCTCGACTGGCGGTCGTCGAATCGCAGCAGCCTCGAGTACTTGTGAAACGCCTTGAGCGGCATGGTGGCGCGGAACACGGTCCTGCCGCTCTCGGCGTCCCACAGGCTGGCCGCGGCCTCGCCTCGGGACCTGTAGACGCCGGCTAGGATCAGCAGCCCTACGTAGGCGCGCAGGTCGGTGGAGTCCATGGGTCGCCAGCCGTCGCCGTATTTTCTCACCCCCTGCAGATTCGTCATGTCCACGATGATCCTTTCTATCGCCGGTGTGACAAACAGACGGAAGGCGGACGCGATGTCGAGCGCTCGCGACGCGGCGTAGGCCGTGGGGCCCGGCGTCACGGCGGGGCAGGGCGGGCGGATGGCGCGGGGCCGGTCCGGGCCGCGATAGGCCACGGAGGACCATTTGATTTTGCCGTTTTTTGACAGCAACGTCTCCCTTTCTGGCTCTGGCTCTCTGGCTCTGTCTCGCTCTCGCTCTCTGTCTCTGGCTCGCTCTCTGTCTGGCTCTCTGTCTCGCTCTCGGCCAGCGGCCGCGTCTCCCTCTCGCTCTCCCTCCGGCTCTTCCTCCGAAGAGGAGCACGACCGCGAGGCCGAGTCGTCTTCGTAGTCGTCTGCGTCGCGCTCGGGGTTGTATTCCTCACCGTCTTCATCTTCCGAAACGTCCTCCTCTTCGGAATCGCAGTAGTCTTCTTCGTCTTCTTGGTCGACGCTGGAGGATATCTGTTCCAGGACCTGAGCCGCGCTGAAACCGGGACTGCGAGGCGTCGTAGGCGGAGGCAACACGCTCGGCGGGGTCGTATTCCTCGTCGTCGTCCTCGTCGTCGTCCTCATCATCGTCCTCATCTTCTTCTTCTTCTTCTTGTTCTTCTTGTTCTTCTTCTTGTTCTTGTTCTTGTTCTTCTTCTTCCTGACAATATTAGTAGGCTCTCTACGCCCTGCTTACAGTCGTAGGCGGAGGGCTCACGCTCGGCGGGGTCGTATTCCTCCTCGTCGTCGTCCTCGTCCTCGTCCTCTTCTTCTTCTTCTTCTTCTTCTTCTTCTTCTTCTTCTTCTTCTTCTTCTTCTTCTTCTTCCTGACGATATTAGTAGCCTCTCTACGCCCTGCTTACGGTGGCCACGTGAATGGGACGAGGCACGCGAATGGACGAGGCGCGTGGTCGGCCCTGCCTGCTCCTTCGGGCCCTTCGGCCCCTTCGGTCCCATCCGGGACGCTCGGCTGGCCTCCCCGTGTGATAGCACCGAGGTCGTGCACTGAGTTGTTGGGGACAACTGGTCCCTGCCGGGGTCACTCAGACCCGGCCCAGACAGAGGGGAACAACTCCTAACACAGGCCCCGGGTCACTCCGACCCAGCTCAGACAGGGGTAGGAGGGGAGGGTTTACAACATACACCTTGCTAACGCCGCCGGGGTCACTCTGACCCCAGGCCCCCGGGACAGAGGGGAACAACTCATAACGCAGGGCCTACAACAGGGCCCGGGTCACTGTGACCCGGCCCAGACAGGGGTAGGAGGGTTACAACATACACCTTGCTAACGCTGCCAGAGTCTCTCTAACCCACACAGACACTGGGAATCGACTCGTAACGCTGGCCGGGGGTAACTCTGACCCGCCGAGGCAAGGGGAAGGTTGTGTAACAACAGCCATACCCGAAAGGCACAATTTCCACAACCAAGGGAAAGTAGTTTGTAGGGGGGCGTTTTTAGATTCGATATCCAAACTCACACGGGGCCCAAGGGCCCGATGGCGGGGACAGAGGGCCGTATTCGACACAGGCCCTTGCCCGGAATGTTGAGCGTGTCAATTTTGGGGCAGGACCTTTTACTAGTATCCAGCAGGTGGTGGTGTTGGGTCACTGTGACCCCGGCCTGCCAGGGTCTCTCTGACCCACACAGACACGGGGGAAGCGACTGGTAACGCTGCCGAGGGTCACTCTGACCCCTCTGACGTCACTATGACCCCGCCCACACAGGGGCAGGGGCAGGAGGGTTACAACATACACCTTGCTAACGCCGCCGGGGTCACTCTGACCCCTCTGACGTCACTATGACCCCGCCCACACAGGGGCAGGAGGGTTACAACATACACCTTGCTAACGCTGCCGGGGTCACTCCGACCCACACACAGACACGGGCAATCAACTCGGAACTGCCCGGGGTCGCTCTGACCCGCCGAGACAACGGGAGGGTTATTACATTCATTACTTGCACCACACTACCACCAAGTGGATACTAGTCAAACATCCTGCCCCAGAATTCACACACGCCACATTACGGGCAAGGGCCCTGTGTGCGAAGTGACAGGCTGTCCCCGATTATCAACTAACTATTTCCAAAAGTATTGTAAAACTATAGAAATAACATATCTGTTGTTTAGGACCACTGTGTCTGGTGAGCATGATAGTAATCCTAACCATCCTGTCACCCGGTGTGTTTCGGCATGTACCTTCCCGTCGCTCCCCCCTACTGTTGGTTTCATGTCCTTCTTCGTCCGATGTAGGTGATAGTGGCTGCACTTCGCCCCTGTCTATTGGTTTGTCTCTCATACACACTGTCCTAGTCTCTGGCTAAATATCTCTGCGTCTATAATATACGCACCTGGCATTAGGCTACAATATGATACTCTGTCTCAGTCTCACAGAGTGCATTCGGGAGTTGCTTGCTAGGGCTGACTAATTGACCATGTCTGTCAGGGGTATGTGCTACATTTCCATCCCAATGTAAACAATAAGTTGTGCCTGAAATAGAGTTGGGAAAGTGATGCATAGTGCTACCCCTCGTCTGTGTAAGTGCTGGGAGTGCACAGTCTATCCTATGTGGGATACGAAACACTGCGAGGTATGCCTTGCATAGTAATGACTGAAAGACAGGTGTAGGGGTAGAGATGAATAGTCAATGTAACAACAGGCACTGAACTGGGAGAAGGGCTGTTGAGCTTTTTATTCATATTCTGTGTCATCAGCACATGCTGTACAGTGAATGTGTAACGATTTGAAATGAGCCACAGGTCTTGGTAGCTGGCAGTGGAGTCCATGTCTTGAGGGCTGGCTGTTCCGTCAATGGCTGTGGTCACTGACCACATAAGGCTATGGGGACCATGTCCAGGTTGGATCAGTGTCTTTCCACTTGTGTGTGTAGTGTGAATAGGATGGTGATGTTCTCTTTTTAACCTTATCGCATCTATACTTTGCTTACTCTTCTCCTCTCCTCGCTGACTTGACGGGGGATTGTGATGCGTGATGGAGCAGCTGCCTTGGTTCAATGTGAACATGTCTCACGGGATAGTCGCACAAACTTTTCACTCTCGGGGAGACGTAGCACGCCATGATGGCTAACAGGGCGTCGAGATGGTGGTAGTGCGTTAACGGCACATACATGGGTCTGGTGAAGAGACTGTCCGTTGGGCCTATAGTCACATCGCCACCTTCGGCGCTGTCGGCTCTCACGTTCACACGGTCCAGCTTTTCCTTCTCGTAATCTGTCAGGGTCCTGTCCTTCAAGAGGAGGCAGTCGTACCAGGCCGCCATAGCCTTAGTAAGTCTGCGGTTACCTGAGGTGGATGAAGGAGTTACGAGGGTAGGATAGGATAGGGGCTAAGCTTAGGTTGTCCTAACAGTTTGATTAGAGTGCGAAGATAGTTGTAGTTGCTGTCAGAGAGCTATTTGCAATATTTGCAGAGGTTTGCAATGTCTCTGTTGAAACCTCTATAACCAACGTCGTGTTCTTTCTGTGTGTATGGCTAATGGACTGATATTACCCCCTGACTGTGTGAGGACTGGAGGCTCTAAGTACATCTCAGCAAATTGCCTGTGTGTGGTGGGATGCTGCCTATACCCCTTCTTCAAGAATGAGTTTCTTGACACTGTAATGGACTGATATTACCCCCCTGACTGTGTGAGGACTGGAGGCTCTAAGTACATCTCAGCAAATTGCCTGTGTGTGGTGGGATGCTGCCTATACCCCTTCTTCAAGAATGAGTTTCTTGACACTGTAATGGACTGATATTACCCCCTGACTGTGTGAGGACTGGAGGCTCTAAGTACATCTCAGCAAATTGCCTGTGTGTGGTGGGATGCTGCCTATACCCCTTCTTCAAGAATGAGTTTCTTGACACTGTCTACCACTGTCCTAGCTGCAATGTTGCTCTGGTTGTAATAAAGAAGTGACGATTACCGCTAATATGAACCGGACACTGTATGGGTTCTCATCGCCGTACACACCTAACTT
>NW_024060614.1:0-22786 GCF_016432855.1 Salvelinus namaycush | reverse complement strand
AATACCAGGTGTGTAAGCCTTTTGTCCACTAGGGGTGTGGCATTATTCATCAGCAACACTGCTTGTAGTAAGCATTTGATGCTGAATTGACTAAATGCAGCTTCTATGGGCTAGTCTCCCCTGCCCTTTTAATACGATCAAAGTTCCTTGTGTTGTCAGGGAGCAACTGCCTTTTATTTATCAAGACAAATAAGAATATTGTTACTGAATGCAGCTTGTGTGTGCTTTGTGCTCCCTCGCCCTGTTCAAATGATCAAAGGAAATATGCTGGTGAGGAGTGGAACTGGACTGGTGTCTGATGGCCCTGTGTTTTCCATGTTGGAATTACAACCCTTCTTTTATGGAGTAAATCAAAAGCACAAGAGAATCTGAGATGTTATCGATAATAAATCAATTGGTTTCATGCATTTGTCTGTGTGTGTGTGTGTGTCTGAATGTGATTGTATTTCGTCATATCGCAAACATTTGTGATATCAGATAGGTTAAGATATTAAAAAGTAATTGGTGATTTTTTTCGACAGTGTTGCATGATGGGAATCTAGTGGTTCACTGATATAATCTAGTAAACAAAATAAACTACTTTTTCACTACTCTGTGTGCAAGTGCATTCCTAAACGGCATTTAACGCAGGTCGATGTGATATGATATTATCAGAACACAAAGTGGTTACCGTTAGCGGAAAATGTTGGCACTGGAGAGACTTGCCCTCCACTGAGCAGAAGAGAATCTGTATCAAGAAGGTGCTTCACCCAGTGTGGGGTTCAGCCATTGCACTCTGGCTGTGCTGACCCCTTGTGAATTTTCCAAAAGTGGGAATCTCGATTGCAAAATTTATGGTAGTGGTCGTTTGCGCTTTACCCTGATGTCTTTGTTAATGATAAACCGTTGCTTGGCGGCAGGCTTAAGGATGACTTGAGTCAACTGACTGTGCTTATGGAGATCTTTGAAGTCAGTTGTGAAAGAGACTTTGTGGACCAATCGAAAGGTGGAAACATTTGTTTGTAGCAAAACATTGTTGGCATTTTGTCGAAACATTATGTTGCGAAATGCAGCATTGTATTTATGCCACGCTGGTACTTCAATCAAGAGATAGTTGAGAAGCCACTCTAACCCCCCCGGTCATGATGTGTCATACGCGCCCCATGCGCTTCCAATATGAAATTGTCCATACATGCGTTCCTCCTTAGCACAGAACAATGCAATAGGTTTTCAACATCCAGAGCTTTTGTGTATTTATTGTGGCTAGTAGGATAGCTGCATGGGAAACTGTTGCTGATGATGTATTTGTCAGAAGTCATTGTATTTGTCCGTTTTTTCCCACAAGGCTGAAATATGTGCCCTCGCTTTGAAATGTTAGCAAGGTTTGTTTGTATTTCATCCAACTATCTGTGCTAAAAAGTGATGGCTACAGTATATGTAATTTCTTCCACTTTTTGAGTGAGCCAAAGTTCAAGCTGCTTATCTAATTGGTGAGAATGCAATGTCTGTTTATCAGACTCACTTTGACTTTATATGGTGTACCAAGAGATGTGCCTTCGCTTACGGCCATACCAGCCTGAATACGCCCAATCTCGTCTGATCTCGGAAGCTAAGCAGGCTCGGGCCTGGTTAGTACTTGGATGGGAGACCGCCTGGGAATACCAGGTGCTGTAAGCCTTTTGTCCACTAGGGGGTGTGGCATTATTTCATCAGCAACACTGCCTTGTAGTAAGCATTTGATGCTGAATTGACTAAATGCAGCTTCTATGGGCTAGTCTCCCCTGCCCTTTTAATACGATCAAAGTTCCTTGTGTTGTCAGGGAGCAACTGCCTTTTATTTACAAGACAAATAAGAATATTGTTACTGAATGCAGCTTGTGTGTGCTTTGTGCTCCCTCGCCCTGTTCAAATGATCAAAGGAAATAATGCTGGTGAGGAGTGGAACTGGACTGGTGTCTGATGGCCCTGTGTTTTCCATGTTGGAATTACAACCCTTCTTTTATGGAGTAAATCAAAAGCACAAGAGAATCTGAGATGTTATCGATAATAAATCAATTGGTTTCATGCATTTGTCTGTGTGTGTGTGTGTGTCTGAATGTGATTGTATTTCGTCATATCGCAAACATTTGTGATATCAGATAGGTTAAGATATTAAAAAGTAATTGGTGATTTTTTTCGACAGTGTTGCATGATGGGAATCTAGTGGTTCACTGATATAATCTAGTAAACAAAATAAACTACTTTTTCACTACTCTGTGTGCAAGTGCATTCCTAAACGGCATTTAACGCAGGTCGATGTGATATGATATTATCAGAACACAAAGTGGTTACCGTTAGCGGAAAATGTTGGCACTGGAGAGACTTGCCCTCCACTAAGCAGAAGAGAATCTGTATCAAGAAGGTGCTTCACCCAGTGTGGGGTTCAGCCATTGCACTCTGGCTGTGCTGACCCCTTGTGAATTTTCCAAAAGTGGGAATCTCGATTGCAAAATTTATGGTAGTGGTCGTTTGCGCTTTACCCTGATGTCTTTGTTAATGATAAACCTGTTGCTTGGCGGCAGGCTTAAGGATGACTTGAGTCAACTGACTGTGCTTATGGAGATCTTTGAAGTCAGTTGTGAAGAGACTTTGTGGACCAATCGAAAGGTGGAAACATTTGTTTGTAGCAAAACATTGTTGGCATTTTGTCGAAACATTATGTTGCGAAATGCAGCATTGTATTTATGCCACGCTGGTACTTCAATCAAGAGATAGTTGAGAAGCCACTCTAACCCCCCCGGTCATGATGTGTCATACGCGCCCCATGCGCTTCCAATATGAAATTGTCCATACATGCGTTCCTCCTTAGCACAGAACAATGCAATAGGTTTTCAACATCCAGAGCTTTTGTGTATTTATTGTGGCTAGTAGGATAGCTGCATGGGAAACTGTTGCTGATGATGTATTTGTCAGAAGTCATTGTATTTGTCCGTTTTTTCCCACAAGGCTGAAATATGTGCCCTCGCTTAGAAATGTTAGCAAGGTTTGTTTGTATTTCATCCAACTATCTGTGCTAAAAAGTGATGGCTACAGTATATGTAATTTCTTCCACTTTTTGAGTGAGCCAAAGTTCAAGCTGCTTATCTAATTGGTGAGAATGCAATGTCTGTTTATCAGACTCACTTTGACTTTATATGGTGTACCAAGAGATGTACCTTCGCTTACGGCCATACCAGCCTGAATATGCCCGATCTCGTCTGATCTCGGAAGCTAAGCAGGGTCGGGCCTGGTTAGTACTTGGATGGGAGACCGCCTGGGAATACCAGGTGCTGTAAGCCTTTTGTCCACTAGGGGGTGTGGCATTATTTCATCAGCAACACTGCCTTGTAGTAAGCATTTGATGCTGAATTGACTAAATGCAGCTTCTATGGGCTAGTCTCCCCTGCCCTTTTAATACGATCAAAGTTCCTTGTGTTGTCAGGGAGCAACTGCCTTTTATGCATAAGACAAATAAGAATATTGTTACTGAATGCAGCTTGTGTGTGCTCTGTGCTCCCTCGCCCTGTTCAAATGATCAAAGGAAATAATGCTGGTGAGGAGTGGAACTGGACTGGTGTCTGATGGCCCTGTGTTTTCCATGTTGGAATTACAACCCTTCTTTTATGGAGTAAATCAAAAGCACAAGAGAATCTGAGATGTTATCGATAATAAATCAATTGGTTTCATGCATTTGTCTGTGTGTGTGTGTGTGTCTGAATGTGATTGTATTTCGTCATATCGCAAACATTTGTGATATCAGATAGGTTAAGATATTAAAAAGTAATTGGTGATTTTTTCGACAGTGTTGCATGATGGGAATCTAGTGGTTCACTGATATAATCTAGTAAACAAAATAAACTACTTTTTCACTACTCTGTGTGCAAGTGCATTCCTAAACGGCATTTAACGCAGGTCGATGTGATATGATATTATCAGAACACAAAGTGGTTACCGTTAGCGGAAAATGTTGGCACTGGAGAGACTTTGCCCTCCACTAAGCAGAAGAGATACTGTGATCAAGAAGGTGGTTCACCCAGGTGTGGGGCTCAGCCATTGCACTCTGGCTGTGCTGACCCCTTGCGAATTTTCCAAATGTGGGAATCCGATTGCAAAATTTATGGTAGTGCTCGTTTGAGCTTTACCCTGATGTCTTTGTTAATGATAAACTGTTGCTTGGCGGCAGGCTTAAGGATGACTTGAGTCAACTGACTGTGCTTATGGAGATCTTTGAAGTCAGTTGTGAAGGAGACTTTGTGGACCAATCGAAAGGTGGAAACATTTGTTTGTAGCAAAATATTGTTGGCATTTTGTCGAAACATTATGTTGCGAAATGCAGCATTGTATTTATGCCACGCTGGTACTTCAATCAGGAGATAGTTGAGAAGCCACTCTAACCCCCCCCCGGTCATGATGTGTCATACGCGCCCCATGCGCTTCCAATATGAAATTGTCCATACATGCGTTCCTCCTTAGCACAGAACAATGCAATAGGTTTTCAACATCCAGAGCTTTTGTGTATTTATTGTGGCTAGTAGGATAGCTGCATGGGAAACTGTTGCTGATGATGTATTTGTCAGAAGTCATTGTATTTGTCCGTTTTTTCCCACAAGGCTGAAATATGTGCCCTCGCTTAGAAATGTTTGCAAGGTTTGTTTGTATTTCATCCAACTATCTGTGCTAAAAAGTGATGGCTACAGTATATGTAATTTCTTCCACTTTTTGAGTGAGCCAAAGTTCAAGCTGCTTATCTAATTGGTGAGAATGCAATGTCTGTTTATCAGACTCACTTTGACTTTATATGGTGTACCAAGAGATGTACCTTCGCTTACGGCCATACCAGCCTGAATATGCCCGATCTCGTCTGATCTCGGAAGCTAAGCAGGGTCGGGCCTGGTTAGTACTTGGATGGGAGACCGCCTGGGAATACCAGGTGCTGTAAGCCTTTTGTCCACTAGGGGGTGTGGCATTATTTCATCAGCAACACTGCCTTGTAGTAAGCATTTGATGCTGAATTGACTAAATGCAGCTTCTATGGGCTAGTCTCCCCTGCCCTTTTAATACGATCAAAGTTCCTTGTGTTGTCAGGGAGCAACTGCCTTTTATGCATAAGACAAATAAGAATATTGTTACTGAATGCAGCTTGTGTGTGCTCTGTGCTCCCTCGCCCTGTTCAAATGATCAAAGGAAATAATGCTGGTGAGGAGTGGAACTGGACTGGTGTCTGATGGCCCTGTGTTTTCCATGTTGGAATTACAACCCTTCTTTTATGGAGTAAATCAAAAGCACAAGAGAATCTGAGATGTTATCGATAATAAATCAATTGGTTTCATGCATTTGTCTGTGTGTGTGTGTGTGTCTGAATGTGATTGTATTTCGTCATATCGCAAACATTTGTGATATCAGATGGGTTAAGATATTAAAAAGTAATTGGTGATTTTTTCGACAGTGTTGCATGATGGGAATCTAGTGGTTCACTGATATAATCTAGTAAACAAAATAAACTACTTTTTCACTACTCTGTGTGCAAGTGCATTCCTAAACGGCATTTAACGCAGGTCGATGTGATATGATATTATCAGAACACAAAGTGGTTACCGTTAGCGGAAAATGTTGGCACTGGAGACACTTTTCCTCCACTAAGCAGAAGAGATACCGTGATCAAGAAGGTGGTTCACCCGGTGTGGGGCTCAGCCATTGCACTCTGGCTGTGCTGACCCCTTGCGAATTTTCCAAATGTGGGAATCCGATTGCAAAATTTATGGTAGTGCTCGTTTGAGCTTTACCCTGATGTCTTTGTTAATGATAAACTGTTGCTTGGCGGCAGGCTTAAGGATGACTTGAGTCAACTGACTGTGCTTATGGAGATCTTTGAAGTCAGTTGTGAAGGAGACTTTGTGGACCAATCGAAAGGTGGAAACATTTGTTTGTAGCAAAATATTGTTGGCATTTTGTCGAAACATTATGTTGCGAAATGCAGCATTGTATTTATGCCACGCTGGTACTTCAATCAGGAGATAGTTGAGAAGCCACTCTAACCCCCCCCCGGTCATGATGTGTCATACGCGCCCCATGCGCTTCCAATATGAAATTGTCCATACATGCGTTCCTCCTTAGCACAGAACAATGCAATAGGTTTTCAACATCCAGAGCTTTTGTGTATTTATTGTGGCTAGTAGGATAGCTGCATGGGAAACTGTTGCTGATGATGTATTTGTCAGAAGTCATTGTATTTGTCCGTTTTTTCCCACAAGGCTGAAATATGTGCCCTCGCTTAGAAATGTTTGCAAGGTTTGTTTGTATTTCATCCAACTATCTGTGCTAAAAAGTGATGGCTACAGTATATGTAATTTCTTCCACTTTTTGAGTGAGCCAAAGTTCAAGCTGCTTATCTAATTGGTGAGAATGCAATGTCTGTTTATCAGACTCACTTTGACTTTATATGGTGTACCAAGAGATGTACCTTCGCTTACGGCCATACCAGCCTGAATACGCCCCTTTTTGGAAGTTTCAGGAAGTGAGTGAGCAGCAGGTGTTGGATTGTTTGTGAATTGTTTGTAGAGAGAAAATCGTTTTTGGTTTTGCTGGTTTATATACTTTAAGTTTGGAAGTTTGTGTGGGGAGTGTAGCTTATTTTCTTTGTAAATATTTGCGTTTTTATCCCCCAACGGCGTGAGCTGTTTGGGGGATTCTAAGTAAAATAATTGGACGGATACAATGGCTTCGACATCAAGAATAACAACAACAATGAGAATGGACAACGGAGAAAAAAGAGCGTCGAATGAAGAGTTGAGGAGAAGAAAATATGAGAAAGAATTGACGGTGAACGTGGAAGTTATTGGAGAAGAAAAAATAACAACGATGGAATTGCTGAGAGGAATAAAAGAAGTATGTGGAATGATATTGGGATGTAGAATGAAGGACAGAAATAAGTACGAAATAACCATGTCACACGCGAAAGGAAAAGAAAGACTACTAGACGGGCTAAAAATAAAGAGCTGCCAAATAATGGCGAAAGAACTGGGAAATGATGAACTTGTGGTGTCCTTTTTGAACATGCCGGCATATATTACGGATGAGGAAATACATGACAAATTACAAGGATGGAATGTGAACGCAACAACACCAATCAAGAGGAGGATGTGGCCAGGAACGGACATTGTGGACGGGACGAGATTTTGTAAGGTGAAGTTTACGGACAGTGTGCAATCATTACCTTACTCAACCAAATTCAACACTGTAGAAGGATTTGAATATTTCCGAGTGATCCACGATAACCAAGTGAAGGTATGTAGACTATGTATTCAACCGGGACACATACTCAAAGAATGTCCAGAATTTGTATGTCATAAATGTGGTGAACAAGGACATTATGCCAGAGAATGTTCGAACATCGGTGATATGTGTAGAAGGTGTGACAGACCTAAGGACAGATGTAAATGTAAGAAGGAAAAGGATGTCTTATTTCTGCAAACACTGGACCTCATTACTGAAGAAGAGGTTGAGAGGAGTGAGACTATGGAGGGGGAGGAAGAGAGTGATATGGAAAGTGTGTCGCAGGTGATTCCAGAGACAGCTATAGATATGCTTGGAGAGTATGTAATGCCTTCTGGCAGTACTCGAGACGCAGTCTTGGTCTCTGCTGCTGACAAGGTGGAGCAGCAGCACATGATTGGTGAATTGGATACACAGGTAGAGATGGTGCAGGGTGCTTCTCAGGTGCCTGAACCAGCTTTAAACCTGTGTGAAAATGAAACCAAGGAGAGGGCTGGGTCCACTGGAGTTGATGGCACTGTTAAAGAATGTTTTACAAAAGGCTTGGATGTTGCTCCCCTTACAAGTACAAGTCAGGAGTCAGACGAAGAAATAGATATTGAGGATTTTCAGCGGTTTGCTAGAAATAAGAGAGCATTAGTGAAAGCTAAGGAGGTGACGGGATCTGGAAAAAAGAAAAAGTCTATTTTGAAATGACATGTTTGTTTTTGGCTATATTTCTGCATATATTAACAATGATTAGAGTTGCATCACTAAATGGCAACAGTTTAAGAAATATGAACAAATTGGAGCAGGTTTTGGTGTCTGTTGAAACGGACATGTGGTGTTTTCAAGAGACTAATTGGACGGACGCCAAAATGCTGGAAATTAAGAGCAAATGGTCTGAGCTCATTTTTTGTAGTCACGGAAGTGATAAAACATGTGGAGTGGCTATTTTGGTAAAAAATGATGTGGTTAAAAATGTCAAGCAGGTATATGCAGATAATCAGGGAAGAATTATTGTTATTGAGTTTGAAGTGCAAAATGTCATTTTTCGTCTAATTAATGTTTATGCTTCGAATATTGAAGCGGAAAGGAGAGATATGTTTAATAACCTAAGAACACTGTGTTCAGAGAACTGTATACTAGTAGGAGATTTTAACGTGAAGTGTACTAGAATGGATGTCTCGAGATGTGATAGTTTCAGACATGATTCGTCTAGAAATGCTTTACGGGAATTAATGAATAAGGAAAATCTTGTAGATATATGGAGGGCTGAAAATGTAAATAGAAGAGAGTTTTCGAGAAGGCAGGTGGTGTTAAATGAACTAAAACAAAGTAGAATTGATTTATGTTTAGCAAAGGTAGATGTGGTACAGCAGGTTCAGAAGATGACATATAATTTTACAGCATACAGTGATCATGCAGTAATGTCATTTCAGATAGGTTTTGCTGTGGAGATGAGGGGGGGAGGTGTCTGGTGTTTAAATGCCAGTCTGTTAAAGGAAGAAAGTTATATAAAGGAAATTGTTGAATGTATCGAGGATGAAATGTCTAATGTACTGTTAAAAGAGAATGTGTGTTTATGGTGGGAGGAAGTGAAAGTTAAAGTAAAAAACAGGAGTATTAGGTACTCTAAAAATCGTAACCGTTTAGATAAGCAGAAAGAAAAAATGCTTAGAAATAGGATGTTACATGAACTTGAAAAGGCTGATGCTGATCCAGACTATGATGTTGTGAACTATTTGAAAATCCATGCAGAGCTAGGGTTTTATGAAAAAAAGAAATGTTTAGGGGCTATTGTTAGGAGTAAGGCACAGTACGCCTTGGAGGGAGAGAAATGTACTTCCTTTTTTCTGGGGCTTGAAAAACGAAAGAAATTTAAGAGTTATATTGTAGAATTAGAAAATGAAAAAGGTGTAAAGGTAAATGATTTTGTTGACATCTTAGATTCAGTTGAATCCTTTTACAGAAATCTTTATAAAAAGAATGATGTGGACAAAGTGTGTGTTGCAAAAGTGTTGGAGAAAATCAGTGCCAAAGTATCTCAGGCAGATAGAATGATGTGTGATGAAGATATTTCAATTGTGGAAATCAAGAAAGCAATTGAGAACACTCAAGGAAATAAAAGTCCAGGTTTGGATGGTTTAACAAATGAATTCTATAAAGCTTTTGTGGATATTTTGGCACCCATTTTATTGAAGGTTTTTCAGTATATGGAAGAGAATAAGGAAATCCCTGAGTCTATGTCAATTGGTATGTTAACCATCTTGTTTAAAAATAGAGGCAGTAGGTTAAAGTTAGAAAATTATAGGCCTATTAGTCTTCTGAATTCAGATTATAAAATACTGACTAAAGTTTTGGCTAATAGGATGAAAATGGTGATTGGAAGTATTATTACATCAACACAAGCCTACGGAATACCCGGAAGAGATGTTGCCGATGTAATTTGTACAATTAGAGATGTTGTTAATCAAATGAAAAATGAAGGTGGTATAGTTTTAAGTTTAGATTTTAAGAAAGCTTTTGATAAAGTGGAACATAGTTTTCTACTACAGACTTTGGAGAGGTTTGGTTTTGGGCCAAAATTTGTATCTTGGATTAACTTGTTGTATAGTGGAGCAAAAAGTTGTGTTAAATGTAACGGAGTGTTAACAGATACTTTCCCTATAGAGAGGTCAGTAAGGCAGGGTTGTCCTTTGTCAGCTCTGTTGTACAGTGTTTCTACGGAACCTTTAGCTGTTTTAATACTTGGAGACAAAGAGGTGAGGGGTGTTGGAATCCCAGGTGGTGGTGTCAGTGTTATACATCAGTACGCTGATGACACTACTTTTACTGTGAAGGATGTAGGTAGCATTGAAAGCATTATGAAAATCATAGATATCTATTGTAAGGCATCGGGGGCTGAAGTTAATATAGAGAAGACGGAAATTATGTTCTTTGGGGATATCAATGCAAATAAGTGTGAGATTCCATTTAAGGTAGCTAAGGATTTTATGAAGGTGCTGGGAGTACATATTGGTGTAGAGGAGAAAGAGGCAAGGGATATAACTTGGACAGGGATCCTCAATAAAATCAAGCAAACTTTGAATTTCTGGAAAAATAGAAAATTAAAGTTAAAAGGTAAAATAATTGTAGTAAATGCTTTGGTATCATCTAAACTTGTGTATGTTTTGGGAGTTCTAGACATGCCAGAGTGGGTTCTAAATGAATTGAATAATGTGGTGTCTAATTTTATATGGGATGGTAAAGGTGTTAGAATTGCGCAGAAAACATTGATAGCAGACTATGATGATGGAGGTTTAAAACTTGTAGATTTGGATGTTAAAAGAAAAGCTATTAGGATAAAAATAGTAAAGAAATATTTGTATGACAGCTTAGATTATGGCTGGAAACATTTTTTCAAAGTCTATTTAGATGAGAGTGGTGGATGTGAAGATAATGGTTTGTTGATGGGTCTTAAAAGGAAAATGTGTGAAAAGGTACCAGATTTTTATAAAGAAGTGTTAAATGCATGGGCAGAGTTGTTGCCTAATGTGTATTATGAGTGTGGGCATATTGACCTAATTATGAATCATCCTGTTTTTCTGAATGAGAAACTTAAGTACAAAGAAAAGGTGTTATATAGTGAAGTATTCATGAGTGCAGGTCTTAGACAAATAAAAGATTACACATATGAGGTAATTCCAGGTTTTTTTCCTGAGGAAGCTATTTTTGATACCATCCATGAATGGGATGTAGAGGTGGGTAGGGGAACAGTGAGAAATATGTATGAGAAGATAAAAGAAAGTATACCAAGTAAATGGGTGGATTTAATAAATAGTGAAGTTGTTAGGGAAGATTTATTTGTCTTTCCAAATTTGTTTATTGGTAACAGTAAGGAGAAGGCTCATTTATCTAGTATCCCAGTGAAAAGATTCTATAAAATAATGGTAGAGAAAAATGTGAAAAGGCCAGCTGCGGAGAAAGTTTGGAAAGGAATTTTTCCGACTTTGGACGTAAAAAAGATATGGAAAACTTTAAATGTAAAATATAATAGTATGGAATGTGAAAGTAACGATTTTAAAATAAGGCATAATCGTATATATACAAAAGTGGTTTTACATCAAATCAATAGGGAAATAAATAGAGAATGTGACTTATGTGGTGAGTCACCGGAAAATTTAATGCATTTGTTTGTGGAATGTAAGGAGTTAAAAGATTTATTTTGTAAAGTAAAGGGAATGATTCATAGAAACTGGGGGGGTGATATTTTGAAAAAATATGTGTGGGATGAATTGGTGTTATTTGGCGTGTCTGGTAAATGTGAGGGTGTTAATGTGGGTTTGTTGAATGTTGTTTTGAGTTTCTTGAGGTATGCTATTTTTTGTAGGAGGAATTATGCTTTTTTTGAGGGGAAGAAGGTAAGGGTGTGGGATATTTTTGTAGTATTGTTAAAGAAGCATATAGATATGTTTTATTGTTATGGAAAGGAATGTTTTGATGAAGCTTTTGTGGAGGGGAGTGGGTTGATTTCAAACGTGGATGGTGGAAGAATCACTTATAATTTTTGAAAGTATTGGTATGTTTATTAATTTATTGGTTTTCATAGTTGTTCGGAAGAGTTGATTTCAACATGCCTGTTTTGTGAGATTGGAATTTATGTTAGGCTTTTATTAGTTTTTGTTGTATTTTATTTATTTGAGTTCTTTGATTTGATAGGGGGTGAATTGTTCACCTGCCTATGTTAGTCTCGGTTTTTGTGTATTGTACATTTGATAAAATATTGTAATTGAAACTTTTTTATAATAAAAAAAAAAAAAAAAAAAAAATATGCCCGATCTCGTCTGATCTCGGAAGCTAAGCAGGGTCGGGCCTGGTTAGTACTTGGATGGGAGACCGCCTGGGAATACCAGGTGCTGTAAGCCTTTTGTCCACTAGGGGGTGTGGCATTATTTCATCAGCAACACTGCCTTGTAGTAAGCATTTGATGCTGAATTGACTAAATGCAGCTTCTATGGGCTAGTCTCCCCTGCCCTTTTAATACGATCAAAGTTCCTTGTGTTGTCAGGGAGCAACTGCCTTTTATGCATAAGACAAATAAGAATATTGTTACTGAATGCAGCTTGTGTGTGCTCTGTGCTCCCTCGCCCTGTTCAAATGATCAAAGGAAATAATGCTGGTGAGGAGTGGAACTGGACTGGTGTCTGATGGCCCTGTGTTTTCCATGTTGGAATTACAACCCTTCTTTTATGGAGTAAATCAAAAGCACAAGAGAATCTGAGATGTTATCGATAATAAATCAATTGGTTTCATGCATTTGTCTGTGTGTGTGTGTGTGTCTGAATGTGATTGTATTTCGTCATATCGCAAACATTTGTGATATCAGATGGGTTAAGATATTAAAAAGTAATTGGTGATTTTTTCGACAGTGTTGCATGATGGGAATCTAGTGGTTCACTGATATAATCTAGTAAACAAAATAAACTACTTTTTCACTACTCTGTGTGCAAGTGCATTCCTAAACGGCATTTAACGCAGGTCGATGTGATATGATATTATCAGAACACAAAGTGGTTACCGTTAGCGGAAAATGTTGGCACTGGAGACACTTTTCCTCCACTAAGCAGAAGAGATACCGTGATCAAGAAGGTGGTTCACCCGGTGTGGGGCTCAGCCATTGCACTCTGGCTGTGCTGACCCCTTGCGAATTTTCCAAATGTGGGAATCCGATTGCAAAATTTATGGTAGTGCTCGTTTGAGCTTTACCCTGATGTCTTTGTTAATGATAAACTGTTGCTTGGCGGCAGGCTTAAGGATGACTTGAGTCAACTGACTGTGCTTATGGAGATCTTTGAAGTCAGTTGTGAAGGAGACTTTGTGGACCAATCGAAAGGTGGAAACATTTGTTTGTAGCAAAATATTGTTGGCATTTTGTCGAAACATTATGTTGCGAAATGCAGCATTGTATTTATGCCACGCTGGTACTTCAATCAAGAGATAGTTGAGAAGCCACTCTAACCCCCCCCGGTCATGATGTGTCATACGCGCCCCATGCGCTTCCAATATGAAATTGTCCATACATGCGTTCCTCCTTAGCACAGAACAATGCAATAGGTTTTCAACATCCAGAGCTTTTGTGTATTTATTGTGGCTAGTAGGATAGCTGCATGGGAAACTGTTGCTGATGATGTATTTGTCAGAAGTCATTGTATTTGTCCGTTTTTTCCCACAAGGCTGAAATATGTGCCCTCGCTTAGAAATGTTTAGCAAGGTTTGTTTGTATTTCATCCAACTATCTGTGCTAAAAAGTGATGGCTACAGTATATGTAATTTCTTCCACTTTTTGAGTGAGCCAAAGTTCAAGCTGCTTATCTAATTGGTGAGAATGCAATGTCTGTTTATCAGACTCACTTTGACTTTATATGGTGTACCAAGAGATGTACCTTCGCTTACGGCCATACCAGCCTGAATATGCCCGATCTCGTCTGATCTCGGAAGCTAAGCAGGGTCGGGCCTGGTTAGTACTTGGATGGGAGACCGCCTGGGAATACCAGGTGCTGTAAGCCTTTTGTCCACTAGGGGGTGTGGCATTATTTCATCAGCAACACTGCCTTGTAGTAAGCATTTGATGCTGAATTGACTAAATGCAGCTTCTATGGGCTAGTCTCCCCTGCCCTTTTAATACGATCAAAGTTCCTTGTGTTGTCAGGGAGCAACTGCCTTTTATGCATAAGACAAATAAGAATATTGTTACTGAATGCAGCTTGTGTGTGCTCTGTGCTCCCTCGCCCTGTTCAAATGATCAAAGGAAATAATGCTGGTGAGGAGTGGAACTGGACTGGTGTCTGATGGCCCTGTGTTTTCCATGTTGGAATTACAACCCTTCTTTTATGGAGTAAATCAAAAGCACAAGAGAATCTGAGATGTTATCGATAATAAATCAATTGGTTTCATGCATTTGTCTGTGTGTGTGTGTGTGTCTGAATGTGATTGTATTTCGTCATATCGCAAACATTTGTGATATCAGATAGGTTAAGATATTAAAAAGTAATTGGTGATTTTTTCGACAGTGTTGCATGATGGGAATCTAGTGGTTCACTGATATAATCTAGTAAACAAAATAAACTACTTTTTCACTACTCTGTGTGCAAGTGCATTCCTAAACGGCATTTAACGCAGGTCGATGTGATATGATATTATCAGAACACAAAGTGGTTACCGTTAGCGGAAAATGTTGGCACTGGAGAGACTTGCCCTCCACTAAGCAGAAGAGATACTGTGATCAAGAAGGTGGTTCACCCAGTGTGGGGCTCAGCCATTCCACTCTGGCTGGGCTGACCCCTTTTGAATTTTCCAAATGTGGGAATCTCGATTGCAAAATTTATGGGAGTGGTCGTTTGCGCTTTACCCTGATGTCTTTGTTAATGATAAACTGTTGCTTGGCGGCAGGCTTAAGGATGACTTGAGTCAACTGACTGTGCTTATGGAGATCTTTGAAGTCAGTTGTGAAAGAGACTTTGTGGACCAATCGAAAGGTGGAAACATTTGTTTGTAGCAAAACATTGTTGGCATTTTGTCGAAACATTATGTTGCGAAATGCAGCATTGTATTTATGCCACGCTGGTACTTCAATCAAGAGATAGTTGAGAAGCCACTCTAACCCCCCCCCGGTCATGATGTGTCATACGCGCCCCATGCGCTTCCAATATGAAATTGTCCATACATGCGTTCCTCCTTAGCACAGAACAATGCAATAGGTTTTCAACATCCAGAGCTTTTGTGTATTTATTGTGGCTAGTAGGATAGCTGCATGGGAAACTGTTGCTGATGATGTATTTGTCAGAAGTCATTGTATTTGTCCGTTTTTTCCCACAAGGCTGAAATATGTGCCCTCGCTTAGAAATGTTAGCAAGGTTTGTTTGTATTTCATCCAACTATCTGTGCTAAAAAGTGATGGCTACAGTATATGTAATTTCTTCCACTTTTTGAGTGAGCCAAAGTTCAAGCTGCTTATCTAATTGGTGAGAATGCAATGTCTGTTTATCAGACTCACTTTGACTTTATATGGTGTACCAAGAGATGTACCTTCGCTTACGGCCATACCAGCCTGAATACGCCCCTTTTTGGAAGTTTCAGGAAGTGAGTGAGCAGCAGGTGTTGGATTGTTTGTGAATTGTTTGTAGAGAGAAAATCGTTTTTGGTTTTGCTGGTTTATATACTTTAAGTTTGGAAGTTTGTGTGGGGAGTGTAGCTTATTTTCTTTGTAAATATTTGCGTTTTTATCCCCCAACGGCGTGAGCTGTTTGGGGGATTCTAAGTAAAATAATTGGACGGATACAATGGCTTCGACATCAAGAATAACAACAACAATGAGAATGGACAACGGAGAAAAAAGAGCGTCGAATGAAGAGTTGAGGAGAAGAAAATATGAGAAAGAATTGACGGTGAACGTGGAAGTTATTGGAGAAGAAAAAATAACAACGATGGAATTGCTGAGAGGAATAAAAGAAGTATGTGGAATGATATTGGGATGTAGAATGAAGGACAGAAATAAGTACGAAATAACCATGTCACACGCGAAAGGAAAAGAAAGACTACTAGACGGGCTAAAAATAAAGAGCTGCCAAATAATGGCGAAAGAACTGGGAAATGATGAACTTGTGGTGTCCTTTTTGAACATGCCGGCATATATTACGGATGAGGAAATACATGACAAATTACAAGGATGGAATGTGAACGCAACAACACCAATCAAGAGGAGGATGTGGCCAGGAACGGACATTGTGGACGGGACGAGATTTTGTAAGGTGAAGTTTACGGACAGTGTGCAATCATTACCTTACTCAACCAAATTCAACACTGTAGAAGGATTTGAATATTTCCGAGTGATCCACGATAACCAAGTGAAGGTATGTAGACTATGTATTCAACCGGGACACATACTCAAAGAATGTCCAGAATTTGTATGTCATAAATGTGGTGAACAAGGACATTATGCCAGAGAATGTTCGAACATCGGTGATATGTGTAGAAGGTGTGACAGACCTAAGGACAGATGTAAATGTAAGAAGGAAAAGGATGTCTTATTTCTGCAAACACTGGACCTCATTACTGAAGAAGAGGTTGAGAGGAGTGAGACTATGGAGGGGGAGGAAGAGAGTGATATGGAAAGTGTGTCGCAGGTGATTCCAGAGACAGCTATAGATATGCTTGGAGAGTATGTAATGCCTTCTGGCAGTACTCGAGACGCAGTCTTGGTCTCTGCTGCTGACAAGGTGGAGCAGCAGCACATGATTGGTGAATTGGATACACAGGTAGAGATGGTGCAGGGTGCTTCTCAGGTGCCTGAACCAGCTTTAAACCTGTGTGAAAATGAAACCAAGGAGAGGGCTGGGTCCACTGGAGTTGATGGCACTGTTAAAGAATGTTTTACAAAAGGCTTGGATGTTGCTCCCCTTACAAGTACAAGTCAGGAGTCAGACGAAGAAATAGATATTGAGGATTTTCAGCGGTTTGCTAGAAATAAGAGAGCATTAGTGAAAGCTAAGGAGGTGACGGGATCTGGAAAAAAGAAAAAGTCTATTTTGAAATGACATGTTTGTTTTTGGCTATATTTCTGCATATATTAACAATGATTAGAGTTGCATCACTAAATGGCAACAGTTTAAGAAATATGAACAAATTGGAGCAGGTTTTGGTGTCTGTTGAAACGGACATGTGGTGTTTTCAAGAGACTAATTGGACGGACGCCAAAATGCTGGAAATTAAGAGCAAATGGTCTGAGCTCATTTTTTGTAGTCACGGAAGTGATAAAACATGTGGAGTGGCTATTTTGGTAAAAAATGATGTGGTTAAAAATGTCAAGCAGGTATATGCAGATAATCAGGGAAGAATTATTGTTATTGAGTTTGAAGTGCAAAATGTCATTTTTCGTCTAATTAATGTTTATGCTTCGAATATTGAAGCGGAAAGGAGAGATATGTTTAATAACCTAAGAACACTGTGTTCAGAGAACTGTATACTAGTAGGAGATTTTAACGTGAAGTGTACTAGAATGGATGTCTCGAGATGTGATAGTTTCAGACATGATTCGTCTAGAAATGCTTTACGGGAATTAATGAATAAGGAAAATCTTGTAGATATATGGAGGGCTGAAAATGTAAATAGAAGAGAGTTTTCGAGAAGGCAGGTGGTGTTAAATGAACTAAAACAAAGTAGAATTGATTTATGTTTAGCAAAGGTAGATGTGGTACAGCAGGTTCAGAAGATGACATATAATTTTACAGCATACAGTGATCATGCAGTAATGTCATTTCAGATAGGTTTTGCTGTGGAGATGAGGGGGGGAGGTGTCTGGTGTTTAAATGCCAGTCTGTTAAAGGAAGAAAGTTATATAAAGGAAATTGTTGAATGTATCGAGGATGAAATGTCTAATGTACTGTTAAAAGAGAATGTGTGTTTATGGTGGGAGGAAGTGAAAGTTAAAGTAAAAAACAGGAGTATTAGGTACTCTAAAAATCGTAACCGTTTAGATAAGCAGAAAGAAAAAATGCTTAGAAATAGGATGTTACATGAACTTGAAAAGGCTGATGCTGATCCAGACTATGATGTTGTGAACTATTTGAAAATCCATGCAGAGCTAGGGTTTTATGAAAAAAAGAAATGTTTAGGGGCTATTGTTAGGAGTAAGGCACAGTACGCCTTGGAGGGAGAGAAATGTACTTCCTTTTTTCTGGGGCTTGAAAAACGAAAGAAATTTAAGAGTTATATTGTAGAATTAGAAAATGAAAAAGGTGTAAAGGTAAATGATTTTGTTGACATCTTAGATTCAGTTGAATCCTTTTACAGAAATCTTTATAAAAAGAATGATGTGGACAAAGTGTGTGTTGCAAAAGTGTTGGAGAAAATCAGTGCCAAAGTATCTCAGGCAGATAGAATGATGTGTGATGAAGATATTTCAATTGTGGAAATCAAGAAAGCAATTGAGAACACTCAAGGAAATAAAAGTCCAGGTTTGGATGGTTTAACAAATGAATTCTATAAAGCTTTTGTGGATATTTTGGCACCCATTTTATTGAAGGTTTTTCAGTATATGGAAGAGAATAAGGAAATCCCTGAGTCTATGTCAATTGGTATGTTAACCATCTTGTTTAAAAATAGAGGCAGTAGGTTAAAGTTAGAAAATTATAGGCCTATTAGTCTTCTGAATTCAGATTATAAAATACTGACTAAAGTTTTGGCTAATAGGATGAAAATGGTGATTGGAAGTATTATTACATCAACACAAGCCTACGGAATACCCGGAAGAGATGTTGCCGATGTAATTTGTACAATTAGAGATGTTGTTAATCAAATGAAAAATGAAGGTGGTATAGTTTTAAGTTTAGATTTTAAGAAAGCTTTTGATAAAGTGGAACATAGTTTTCTACTACAGACTTTGGAGAGGTTTGGTTTTGGGCCAAAATTTGTATCTTGGATTAACTTGTTGTATAGTGGAGCAAAAAGTTGTGTTAAATGTAACGGAGTGTTAACAGATACTTTCCCTATAGAGAGGTCAGTAAGGCAGGGTTGTCCTTTGTCAGCTCTGTTGTACAGTGTTTCTACGGAACCTTTAGCTGTTTTAACTTCTTGCGACTACAGGGGGTGCTGTTCCGAATTAGCATTTTGTCGTCTCCAAATTAAACTGCCTAGTACTCAATTCTTGCTCGTACAATATGCATATTATTAATTCTATTGGAAAGAAAACACTTTCTAGTTTCATACAAAGTTGGAATGATGTCTGTGGGTGACCCAGAACTCTTTCTACAGCGAAATCCATGACAGACAGTGAAAGGTCTGAGAGCGAAGCTCTGGTTTCAGATCAGTTTTTAAGGTCTCTGTCTATCCTATGGAACGACACGAACTGCACCCGCCTTCCCCTGGATGTCAGTAACCAATGAGAAGTGGAATGGGCCTTCTCCGTAGCTCTCAGAGGTTATAAAAGACCAAGGAGTGAGAGTAGCCCCCCTTTCGACGCTCGCCCTTACGCAGGAAGGGACCTCCGGACGCCATTTTCACAGGCTCGGTTATCAACTTGAAATGTATCCGTCTGTAATTTAATTCGATATAGGACTTAGAAACATCATAAGGTAGTTAATTTAAACCGTTTTATAGGAAATTATATCCGTTTAGTGCGATTTTGAGGAATTTCTTTGTTGTGCACTCTGAAACTTTGGACACGTTTTTGGGTCCCGTTCGATCGTTAGTGGATATTTCGAAGGACAGAGGACATCTATCGACCAAAAGACGTTTATAACATAGAAAGGATACATTGCCCAAGAATATGATGGAAGAACAGCTCATAGTAAGCAATATTTAATATGATAAATTGTTGTTCTGTCGAAATATTTTAAACGCATATTTCGCCATTTTGTTTGGTGTAGCTTCACTTGGCGAACCCTGTATTGAAAAGTAAGGATAATTTTACAAATGTAAATCAGCGGTTGCATTAAGAACTAATTTGTCTTTCGATTCCTGTCAACCCTGTATTTTTTAGTCAAGTATATGATTAGCTTTCAATTAAACTAGATCACTCTGATAGATGACGTCAGACATATTGAGGCTTGATTTCCTAGTATTTTTATTGTGTAACCACGGTTTTGTATGGCTAAATATGCACCTTTTCGAACAAACTGTATATGTATGTTGTAAAATGATGTTACAGGAGTGTCATCGGAAGAATTCTGAGAAGGTTAGTGAAAAAATTAATATCTTTTGGCGATGTTGACGTTATAGCGCTCTTTGGCTGGAATCGATGCTCTGGTAACGTTTGCACATGTAGTATGCTAACTTATCGATTTATTGTGTTTTCGCTGAAAAACGCTTAGAAAATCTGAAATATGGTCTGAAATCACAAGAACTGGGTCTTTCCATTGCTATGCTTTGTCTATTTTTATGAAATGTTTTATGATGAGTAAATTGGTCATACACGTTGCTCTATCTAGTAATTCTAGTCGATTTGTGATGGTCGGTGCAATTGTAAACTGTGATTTCTACCTGAAATATGCACTTTTTTCTAACAAAAACTATCCTATACCATGAATATGTTATCAGACTGTCATCTGATGGTTTTTTTTATAGGTTATTGGCTATCAATATCTTAGTTGAGCCGAATTGGTGATAGCACCTGAAGGAGTAAGAAACTGATGGAGTTAGAATAGTGGTGTATTTTGCTAACGTGTTTAGCTAATAGATTTACATATTTTGTCTTCCCTGTAAAACATTTTAAAAATCTGAAATGGTGGCTTTATTCACAAGATCTGTATCTTTCATCTGGTGTCTTGGACTTGTGATTTAATGATATTTAGATGCTACTATCTACTTGTGAAGCTATGCTAGCTATGCTAATCAGTGTGTGGGGGGTGGGGGGTGATCCCGGATACGGGGTTGAGGTTCGGTAAAGGTTAATACTTGGAGACAAAGAGGTGAGGGGTGTTGGAATCCCAGGTGGTGGTGTCAGTGTTATACATCAGTACGCTGATGACACTACTTTTACTGTGAAGGATGTAGGTAGCATTGAAAGCATTATGAAAATCATAGATATCTATTGTAAGGCATCGGGGGCTGAAGTTAATATAGAGAAGACGGAAATTATGTTCTTTGGGGATATCAATGCAAATAAGTGTGAGATTCCATTTAAGGTAGCTAAGGATTTTATGAAGGTGCTGGGAGTACATATTGGTGTAGAGGAGAAAGAGGCAAGGGATATAACTTGGACAGGGATCCTCAATAAAATCAAGCAAACTTTGAATTTCTGGAAAAATAGAAAATTAAAGTTAAAAGGTAAAATAATTGTAGTAAATGCTTTGGTATCATCTAAACTTGTGTATGTTTTGGGAGTTCTAGACATGCCAGAGTGGATTCTAAATGAATTGAATAATGTGGTGTCTAATTTTATATGGGATGGTAAAGGTGTTAGAATTGCGCAGAAAACATTGATAGCAGACTATGATGATGGAGGTTTAAAACTTGTAGATTTGGATGTTAAAAGAAAAGCTATTAGGATAAAAATAGTAAAGAAATATTTGTATGACAGCTTAGATTATGGCTGGAAACATTTTTTCAAAGTCTATTTAGATGAGAGTGGTGGATGTGAAGATAATGGTTTGTTGATGGGTCTTAAAAGGAAAATGTGTGAAAAGGTACCAGATTTTTATAAAGAAGTGTTAAATGCATGGGCAGAGTTGTTGCCTAATGTGTATTATGAGTGTGGGCATATTGACCTAATTATGAATCATCCTGTTTTTCTGAATGAGAAACTTAAGTACAAAGAAAAGGTGTTATATAGTGAAGTATTCATGAGTGCAGGTCTTAGACAAATAAAAGATTACACATATGAGGTAATTCCAGGTTTTTTTCCTGAGGAAGCTATTTTTGATACCATCCATGAATGGGATGTAGAGGTGGGTAGGGGAACAGTGAGAAATATGTATGAGAAGATAAAAGAAAGTATACCAAGTAAATGGGTGGATTTAATAAATAGTGAAGTTGTTAGGGAAGATTTATTTGTCTTTCCAAATTTGTTTATTGGTAACAGTAAGGAGAAGGCTCATTTATCTAGTATCCCAGTGAAAAGATTCTATAAAATAATGGTAGAGAAAAATGTGAAAAGGCCAGCTGCGGAGAAAGTTTGGAAAGGAATTTTTCCGACTTTGGACGTAAAAAAGATATGGAAAACTTTAAATGTAAAATATAATAGTATGGAATGTGAAAGTAACGATTTTAAAATAAGGCATAATCGTATATATACAAAAGTGGTTTTACATCAAATCAATAGGGAAATAAATAGAGAATGTGACTTATGTGGTGAGTCACCGGAAAATTTAATGCATTTGTTTGTGGAATGTAAGGAGTTAAAAGATTTATTTTGTAAAGTAAAGGGAATGATTCATAGAAACTGGGGGGGTGATATTTTGAAAAAATATGTGTGGGATGAATTGGTGTTATTTGGCGTGTCTGGTAAATGTGAGGGTGTTAATGTGGGTTTGTTGAATGTTGTTTTGAGTTTCTTGAGGTATGCTATTTTTTGTAGGAGGAATTATGCTTTTTTTGAGGGGAAGAAGGTAAGGGTGTGGGATATTTTTGTAGTATTGTTAAAGAAGCATATAGATATGTTTTATTGTTATGGAAAGGAATGTTTTGATGAAGCTTTTGTGGAGGGGAGTGGGTTGATTTCAAACGTGGATGGTGGAAGAATCACTTATAATTTTTGAAAGTATTGGTATGTTTATTAATTTATTGGTTTTCATAGTTGTTCGGGAGTTGATTTCAACATGCCTGTTTTGTGAGATTGGAATTTATGTTAGGCTTTTATTAGTTTTTGTTGTATTTTATTTATTTGAGTTCTTTGATTTGATAGGGGGTGAATTGTTCACCTGCCTATGTTAGTCTCGGTTTTTGTGTATTGTACATTTGATAAAATATTGTAATTGAAACTTTTTTATAATAAAAAAAAAAAAAAAAAAATACGCCCGATCTCGTCCGATCTCGGAAGCTAAGCAGGTCGGGCCTGGTTAGT
>NW_024060613.1:0-22808 GCF_016432855.1 Salvelinus namaycush | reverse complement strand
CTCGCTCTCTGTCTCTCTCGCTCTCTGTCTCGCTCGCTCTCTGTCTCGCTCGCTCTCTGTCTCGCTCGCTCTCTGTCTCGCTCGCTCTCTGTCTCGCTCGCTCTCTGTCTCGCTCGCTCTCTGTCTCGCTCGCTCTCTGTCTCGCTCGCTCTCTGTCTCGCTCGCTCTCTGTCTCGCTCGCTCTCTGTCTCGCTCGCTCTGTCTCGCTCGCTCTCTGTCTCGCTCGCTCGCTCGCTCTCTGTCTCGCTCGCTCGCTCGCTCTCTGTCTCGCTCGCTCGCTCTCTGTCTCGCTCGCTCGCTCTCTGTCTCGCTCGCTCGCTCTCTGTCTCGCTCGCTCGCTCGCTCTCTGTCTCGCTCGCTCGCTCGCTCTCTGTCTCGCTCGCTCGCTCGCTCTCTGTCTCGCTCGCTCGCTCTCTGTCTCGCTCGCTCGCTCTCTGTCTCGCTCGCTCTCTGTCTCTCTCGCTCTCTGTCTCTCTCGCTCTCTGTCTCTCTCGCTCTCTGTCTCGCTCGCTCTCTGTCTCGCTCGCTCTCTGTCTCTCTCGCTCTCTGTCTCTCTCGCTCTCTGTCTCCTCAATGGGCCTCTTTCAGACCCAGTGATTTGCTGTGACTGCTCCCAGGAGGAGGCTGTTCCCTGGAACTCCCTCTCCTCCCCCTGTCTGGGGCTTCCACACTGCAGCCCACTGGGACCTATTCTCCTCCCCCTGTCTGGGGCTTCCACACTGCAGCCCACTGGGACCTATTCTCCTCCCCCTGTCTGGGGCTTCCACACTGCAGCCCACTGGGACCTATTCTCCTCCCCTGTCTGGGGCTTCCACACTGCAGCCCACTGGGACCTATTCTCCTCCCCTGTCTGGGGCTTCCACACTGCAGCCCACTGGGACCTATTCTCCTCCCCCTGTCTGGGGCTTCCACACTGCAGCCCACTGGGACCTATTCTCCTCCCCCTGTCTGGGGCTTCCACACTGCAGCCCACTGGGACCTATTCTCCTCCCCCTGTCTGGGGCTTCCACACTGCAGCCCACTGGGACCTATTCTCCTCCCCCTGTCTTGGGCTTCCACACTGCAGCCCACTGGGACCTATTCTCCTCCCCTGTCTGGGGCTTCCACACTGCAGCCCACTGGGACCTATTCTCCTCCCCCTGTCTGGGGCTTCCACACTGCAGCCCACTGGGACCTATTCTCCTCCCCTGTCTGGGGCTTCCACACTGCAGCCCACTGGGACCTATTCTCCTCCCCCTGTCTGGGGCTTCCACACTGCAGCCCACTGGGACCTATTCTCCTCCCCCTGTCTGGGGCTTCCACACTGCAGCCCACTGGGACCTATTCTCCTCCCCCTGTCTGGGGCTTCCACACTGCAGCCCACTGGGACCTATTCTCCTCCCCCTGTCTTGGGCTTCCACACTGCAGCCCACTGGGACCTATTCTCCTCCCCTGTCTGGGGCTTCCACACTGCAGCCCACTGGGACCTATTCTCCTCCCCCTGTCTGGGGCTTCCACACTGCAGCCCACTGGGACCTATTCTCCTCCCCTGTCTGGGGCTTCCACACTGCAGCCCACTGGGACCTATTCTCCTCCCCCTGTCTGGGGCTTCCACACTGCAGCCCACTGGGACCTATTCTCCTCCCCCTGTCTGGGGCTTCCACACTGCAGCCCACTGGGACCTATTCTCCTCCCCCTGTCTGGGGCTTCCACACTGCAGCCCACTGGGACCTATTCTCCTCCCCCTGTCTGGGGCTTCCACACTGCAGCCCACTGGGACCTATTCTCCTCCCCCTGTCTGGGGCTTCCACACTGCAGCCCACTGGGACCTATTCTCCTCCCCCTGTCTTGGGCTTCCACACTGCAGCCCACTGGGACCTATTCTCCTCCCCTGTCTGGGGCTTCCACACTGCAGCCCACTGGGACCTATTCTCCTCCCCCTGTCTGGGGCTTCCACACTGCAGCCCACTGGGACCTATTCTCCTCCCCCTGTCTGGGGCTTCCACACTGCAGCCCACTGGGACCTATTCTCCTCCCCCTGTCTTGGGCTTCCACACTGCAGCCCACTGGGACCTATTCTCCTCCCCTGTCTGGGGCTTCCACACTGCAGCCCACTGGGACCTATTCTCCTCCCCTGTCTGGGGCTTCCACACTGCAGCCCACTGGGACCTATTCTCCTCCCCCTGTCTGGGGCTTCCACACTGCAGCCCTCTGGGACCTATTCTCCTCCCCCTGTCTGGGGCTTCCACACTGCAGCCCACTGGGACCTATTCTCCTCCCCTGTCTGGGGCTTCCACACTGCAGCCCACTGGGACCTATTCTCCTCCCCCTGTCTGGGGCTTCCACACTGCAGCCCACTGGGACCTATTCTCCTCCCCCTGTCTGGGGCTTCCACACTGCAGCCCACTGGGACCTATTCTCCTCCCCCTGTCTGGGGCTTCCACACTGCAGCCCACTGGGACCTATTCTCCTCCCCCTGTCTGGGGCTTCCACACTGCAGCCCACTGGGACCTATTCTCCTCCCCCTGTCTGGGGCTTCCACACTGCAGCCCACTGGGACCTATTCTCCTCCCCCTATCTGGGGCTTCCACACTGCAGCCCACTGGGACCTATTCTCCTCCCCCTGTCTGGGGCTTCCACACTGCAGCCCACTGGGACCTATTCTCCTCCCCCTGTCTGGGGCTTCCACACTGCAGCCCACTGGGACCTATTCTCCTCCCCCTATCTGGGGCTTCCACACTGCAGCCCACTGGGACCTATTCTCCTCCCCCTATCTGGGGCTTCCACACTGCAGCCCACTGGGACCTATTCTCCTCCCCCTGTCTGGGGCTTCCACACTGCAGCCCACTGGGACCTATTCTCCTCCCCCTGTCTGGGGCTTCCACACTGCAGCCCACTGGGACCTATTCTCCTCAGCCCTGCTATTATTACTATACAGGACATTATTACATAATGGACACTATCACTCCTCACCTCTGCTATTATTACTATACAGGACATTATTACATAATGGACACTATCACTCCTCACCTCTGCTATTATTACTGTACAGGACATTATTACATAATGGACACTATCACTCCTCACCTCTGCTATTATTACTGTACAGGACATTATTACATAATGGACACTATCACTCCTCACCTCTGCTATTATTACTATACAGGACATTATTACATAATGGACACTATCACTCCTCACCTCTGCTATTATTACTGTACAGGACATTATTACATAATGGACACTATCACTCCTCACCTCTGCTATTATTACTATACAGGACATTATTACATAATGGACACTATCACTCCTCACCTCTGCTATTATTACTGTACAGGACATTATTACATAATGGACACTATCACTCCTCACCTCTGCTATTATTACTGTACAGGACATTATTACATAATGGACACTATCACTCCTCACCTCTGCTATTATTACTGTACAGGACATTATTACATAATGGACACTATCACTCCTCACCTCTGCTATTATTACTATACAGGACATTATTACATAATGGACACTATCACTCCTCACCTCTGCTATTATTACTGTACAGGACATTATTACATAATGGACACTATCACTCCTCACCTCTGCTATTATTACTGTACAGGACATTATTACATAATGGACACTATCACTCCTCACCTCTGCTATTATTACTATACAGGACATTATTACATAATGGACACTATCACTCCTCACCTCTGCTATTATTACTATACAGGACATTATTACATAATGGACACTATCACTCCTCACCTCTGCTATTATTACTATACAGGACATTATTACATAATGGACACTATCACTCCTCACCTCTGCTATTATTACTATACAGGACATTATTACATAATGGACACTATCACTCCTCACCTCTGCTATTATTACTATACAGGACATTATTACATAATGGACACTATCACTCCTCACCTCTGCTATTATTACTATACAGGACATTATTACATAATGGACACTATCACTCCTCACCTCTGCTATTATTACTATACAGGACATTATTACATAATGGACACTATCACTCCTCACCTCTGCTATTATTACTATACAGGACACTATTACATAATGGACACTATCACTCCTCACCTCTGCTATTATTACTATACAGGACATTATTACATAATGGACACTATCACTCCTCACCTCTGCTATTATTACTATACAGGACATTATTACATAATGGACACTATCACTCCTCACCTCTGCTATTATTACTGTACAGGACATTATTACATAATGGACACTATCACTCCTCACCTCTGCTATTATTACTGTACAGGACATTATTACATAATGGACACTATCACTCCTCACCTCTGCTATTATTACTATACAGGACATTATTACATAATGGACACTATCACTCCTCACCTCTGCTATTATTACTATACAGGACATTATTACATAATGGACACTATCACTCCTCACCTCTGCTATTATTACTATACAGGACACTATTACATAATGGACCCTATCACTCCTCACCTCTGCTATTATTACTATACAGGACATTATTACATAATGGACACTATCACTCCTCACCTCTGCTATTATTACTATACAGGACATTATTACATAATGGACCCTATCACTCCTCACCTCTGCTATTATTACTATACAGGACACTATTACATAATGGACACTATCACTCCTCACCTCTGCTATTATTACTATACAGGACACTATTACATAGTAGACACTATCACTCCTCACCTCTGCTATTATTACTATACAGGACATTATTACATAATGGACACTATCACTCCTCACCTCTGCTATTATTACTATACAGGACATTATTACATAATGGACACTATCACTCCTCACCTCTGCTATTATTACTGTACAGGACATTATTACATAATGGACACTATCACTCCTCACCTCTGCTATTATTACTATACAGGACATTATTACATAATGGACCCTATCACTCCTCACCTCTGCTATTATTACTATACAGGACATTATTACATAATGGACCCTATCACTCCTCAGCCCTGCTATTATTACATAATGGACACTATCACTCCTCACCTCTGCTATTATTACTATACAGGACATTATTACATAATGGACCCTATCACTCCTCACCTCTGCTATTATTACTATACAGGACATTATTACATAATGGACACTATCACTCCTCACCTCTGCTATTATTACTATACAGGACACTATTACATAGTAGACACTATCACTCCTCACCTCTATTGGAACCTGATTGGATGGGTATAGTATCTGTCTCCTCAGGTACACACAGCATGTTGCTGTGCCTGTTTCCTGGTTAGCAGGAAGTCATTTCCATTCCAGTCAGGAACCTCTGGTCTTTTTACATCGTCTTGGCGTTGACGGACTGACTGACGTCTGGATCCTAATGGGGATTCCACTGTGCTGTCACACACAGAGAACTAACCTGGCTGTGGTTGTCAGTCACATCGTTGGCCCACTTGACCAATAAAAACCCTTCCATTGTGAGTCGAGATGGAGATTGACACTAAGTTGCACGTGTCGCTAGTAGCGCTGCTGTGGTCATGACATTTTGTCAACCGGTAACTGTCATTCAAGTGACAACAGTCTCACGGTTCGGTAATTGACCGTTAATTGTCTAACAGATAAATAAACCCCTTATTTATCTGTTAGACTCTATTATATGATGGGGTTCATTATGGTGGGGTTCATTATGGTGGGGTTCATTATGGTGGGGTTCATTATGGTGGGGTTCATTATGGTGGGGTTCATTATGGTGGGGTTCATTATGGTGGGGTTCATTATGATGGGGTTCATTATGATGGGGTTCATTATGATGGGGTTCATTATGGTGGGGTTCATTATGGTGGGGTTCATTATGGTGGGGTTCATTATGGTGGGGTTCATTATGGTGGGGTTCATTATGATGGGGGTTCATTATGATGGGGTTCATTATGATGGGGTTCATTATGATGGGGGTTCATTATGATGGGGTTCATTATGGTGGGGTTCATTATGGTGGGGTTCATTATGGTGGGGTTCATTATGGTGGGGTTCATTATGGTGGGGTTCATTATGATGGGGTTCATTATGATGGGGTTCATTATGATGGGGTTCATTATGATGGGGTTCATTATGATGGGGTTCATTATGGTGGGGGTTCATTATGGTGGGGTTCATTATGATGGGGGTTCATTATGATGGGGGTTCATTATGATGGGGGTTCATTATGATGGGGGTTCATTATGATGGGGTTCATTATGGTGGGGTTCATTATGGTGGGGTTCATTATGATGGGGGTTTATTATGATGGGGGTTTATTATGATGGGGGTTTATTATGATGGGGGTTTATTATGATGGGGTTTATTATGATGGGGTTCATTGCGGTGCCATCTACAGTGCGGTGCCATCTACAGATGGCATCTAACACCTCTACAGATGGCATCTAACACCTCTACAGATGGCATCTAACACCTCTACAGATGGCATCTAACACCTCTACAGATGGCATCTAACACCTCTATAGATGGTATCTAACACCTCTATAGATGGTATCTAACACCTCTATAGATGGTATCTAACACCTCTACAGATGGTATCTATCAGCATCATAGGAGCTGATAGATACCATCTGTAGAGGTGTTAACTACTAACACCTCTACAGATGGTATATATCTCTATCAGCATCATAGGAGCTGATGTTAGTTACCACCACTACAGATGGTATCTATCAGCATCATAGGAGCTGATAGTAGTTAACACCTCTACAGATGGTATCTAACACCTCTACAGATGGTATATATCTCTATCAGAATCATAGAAGCTGATGGTAGTTAACACCTCTACAGATGGATCTATCTCTATCAGCATCATAGGAGCTGATAGTAGTTACCACCTCTACAGATGGTATCTATCAGCATCATAGGAGCTGATGGTAGTTACCACCTCTACAGATGGATCTATCTCTATCAGCATCATAGGAGCTGATGGGGGTTCATTGCGGTGGGGTTCATTGCGGTGGGGTTCATTGCGGTGGGGTTCATTGCGGTGCGGTTCATTGCGGTGCGGTTCATTGCGGTGCGGTTCATTGCGGTGGGGTTCATTGCGGTGGGGTTCATTGCGGTGGGGTTCATTGCGGTGGGGTTCATTGCGGTGGGGTTCATTGCGGTGGGGTTCATTGCGGTGGGGTTCATTACGGTGGGGTTCATTACGGTGGGGTTCATTATGACGGCGTTCATAGTTAACACCTCTACAGATGGTATCTAACACCTCTACAGATGGTATCTAACACCTCTACAGATGGTATCTATCTCTATCAGCAAACAGCTCTGATAGTAGTTAACACCTCTACAGATGGTATCTAACACCTCTACAGATGGTATCTAACACCTCTACAGATGGTATCTAACACCTCTACAGATGGTATCTAACACCTCTACAGATGGTATCTAACACCTCTACAGATGGTATCTAACACCTCTACAGATGGTATCTATCACCTCTACAGATGGTATCTAACACCTCTACAGATGGTATCTAACACCTCTACAGATGGTATCTAACACCTCTACAGATGGTATCTATCACCTCTACAGATGGTATCTAACACCTCTACAGATGGTATCTAACACCTCTACAGATGGTATATATCTCTATCAGCATCATAGAAGCTAATGGTAGTTAACACCTCTACAGATGGTATCTATCAGCATCATAGGAGCTGATAGTAGTTACCACCTCTACAGATGGTATCTATCAGCATCATAGGAGCTGATAGTAGTTACCACCTCTACAGACGGATCTATCTCTATCAGCATCATAGGAGCTGATGGTAGTTACCACCTCTACAGATGGTATCTATCAGCATCATAGGAGCTGATAGTAGTTACCACCTCTACAGATGGTATCTATCAGCATCATAGGAGCTGATGGTAGTTACCACCTCTACAGATGGATCTATCTCTATCAGCATCATAGGAGCTGATGGTAGTTACCACCTCTACAGATGGTATCTATCTCTATCAGCATCATAGGAGCTGATGGTATCTAACACCTCTACAGATGGTTCTATCTGTATCAGCATCATAGAAGCTGATGGTAGTTACCACCTCTACAGATGGTTCTATCTCTATCAGCATCATAGGAGCTGATAGTAGTTACCACCTCTACAGATGGTATCTAACACCTCTACAGATGGTATCTATCTGTATCAGCATCATAGAAGCTGATAGTATTTCAACCACATAAAATATACATCCAGGCCAAACTGAAATCAGCAACACCTGTCATTCACACAGCTTTCTATGTCCATACAACCGGTCAAACTGATGTCAATTGGACATTTTGCACAGAAAATATATATATTTTTTAAATTATTGCATTTTTCTCCCTGGTTTGTAAAAGTCTTTGGTCCATGAAAGAAGCAGAGATCACAGAACTTTACCAATGTCAACTAGATAGAATGAACGCTTCTATCGATTTAGGACATTTATCCTGGTGAGTAATGGTTGATTTAGTCTTCTAGGGCAACGAGTAATGACAGAGGACAAGCTGCATGTATTTAATTCACTAATAAATAACATGTCAGAAATTATAAGCAGAAATGTATTTTAAGTGAAAGGAATCCTGGTTCCTCCATCTGTGACTGTAGCCTACATGTTCCATAGTATCAGGTAATCCCGGTTCCTCCATCTGTGACTGTAGCCTACATGTTCCATAGTATCAGGTAATCCCGGTTCCTCCATCTGTGACTGTAGCCTACATGTTCCATAGTATCAGGTAATCCTGGTTCCTCCATCTGTGACTGTAGCCTACATGTTCCATAGTATCAGGTAATCCCGGTTCCTCCATCTGTGACTGTAGCCTACATGTTCCATAGTATCAGGTAATCCCGGTTCCTCCATCTGTGACTGTAGCCTACATGTTCCATAGTATCAGGTAATCCTGGTTCCTCCATCTGTGACTGTAGCCTACATGTTCCATAGTATCAGGTAATCCCGGTTCCTCCATCTGTGACTGTAGCCTACATGTTCCATAGTATCAGGTAATCCTGGTTCCTCCATCTGTGACTGTAGCCTACATGTTCCATAGTATCAGGTAATCCTGCTTCCTCCATCTGTGACTGTAGCCTACATGTTCCATAGTATCAGGTAATCCCGGTTCCTCCATCTGTGACTGTAGCCTACATGTTCCATAGTATCAGGTAATCCTGGTTCCTCCATCTGTGACTGTAGCCTACATGTTCCATAGTATCAGGTAATCCTGGTTCCTCCATCTGTGACTGTAGCCTACATGTTCCATAGTATCAGGTAATCCTGGTTCTTCCATCTGTGACTGTAGCCTACATGTTCCATAGTATCAGGTAATCCTGGTTCTTCCATCTGTGACTGTAGCCTACATGTTCCATAGTATCAGGTAATCCCGGTTCCTCCATCTGTGACTGTAGCCTACATGTTCCATAGTATCAGGTAATGGTCTGATGCAGGCCTCCGATTCACACCGTCACATTGTAGTCCACCGGTAACGGGTTATCAGACCGCTGACCCACGCACCACGAACAGCCTCTCTCCCGCTGTGTTCTGGAAGCTTCTCTGGGCTCGCTGATGGATTGTTCCAGGAAGGCAAATAAACACTACAACCCTTAGCTCTAAGTGGCACCCTATTCCCTACGTAGTGCACTACCTTTGACCAGGGTTCTATAGGGAAGTAGTGCACTACCTTTGACCAGGGTTCTATAGGGAAGTAGTGCACTACCTTTGACCAGGGTTCTATAGGGAAGTAGTGCACTACCTTTGACCAGGGTTCTATAGGGAAGTAGTGCACTACCTTTGACCAGGGTTCTATAGGGAAGTAGTGCACTACCTTTGACCAGGGTTCTATAGGGAAGTAGTGCACTACCTTTGACCAGGGTTCTATAGGGAAGTAGTGCACTACCTTTGACCAGGGTTCTATAGGGAAGTAGTGCACTACCTTTGACCAGGGTTCTATAGGGAAGTAGTGCACTACCTTTGACCAGGGTTCTATTAGGGAAGTAGTGCACTACCTTTTGACCAGGGTTCTATAGGGAAGTAGTGCGCTACCTTTGACCAGGGCCGTATAGGGAAGTAGTGCGCTACCTTTGACCAGGGTTCTATAGGGAAGTAGTGCACTATGTAGGGAGTAGGCTGCCATGTTGTTGTTGTGAGAAAACAAGTGTGGAATGAAAGGAGGTAGCAGAAGGGATTTGATTACGTTTCAAGGAACTCTCCTCCTGGATAATATGGAGGTCGCTGATTGATTGATACCGGACTGGTAACAAATCATTTCAGGGCCAGTCCAATGATTCCAGGTCGCAAATGCAACCAACACACAACCACACAATCACACAGTCACACAGTCACACCAGCATGCACAATCACACTTTCCCTGACCCAGTCTGTAATACCTACATGTTTCAAGGGATCCTGAGCACCACAGCAGTCTAAGGCACTGCATCTCAGTGCAAGAGGTGTCACTACAGTCCCTGGTTCGAATCCAGAATTTGTTCTTAACGGACTTACCTAGTTAAATAAAGGTGTACATTTAATAAAATAATAATACATTTGTTTTGCAGTCCTCCAGTAGTTTCTGTGCCTAAAAACACCAAGGTAATCTGTCTAAATGACTATCGTTCCGTGGCACTCAAATCTGTACAAATAAAATGCTTTGAAAGGTGGGGTCATGGCTCACATCCACATCATCACCCCAGACACCCTGAACCCAGTCCAATTCGCATACCGCCCCAACAGATCCACAGATGACATAGTCTCTAGTGCACGTACTGCCCTCTCCCACCTGGACAAGAGGAGCACCTGTGTGAGAATGCTGTTCATTGACCACAGCTCATCGTTCAACACCATAGTGCCCTCAACTCATCACTAAGCTAAGGACCCTGAGACTAAACACCTCCCAACTGGATCCTGGACTTCCTGACGGGCGTCCATTTCCTTTCCAGTGTTCTGGATGCTAGCTTCAGGGCTTGGGTATTTTCTGTCCACCAGGGAGATCATTACTTGTTTTGTTTTTAGTCGTGCGTGTATTACACAAGCTTACATTTAGATACCTCGGTTAGGTGGTCAACTGATTTTTCTACTCTGACGTCCTCGGTTAGGTGGTCAACTGATTTTTCTACTCTGACGTCCTCGGTTAGGTGGAGGGAGTCTGGAAGGCCGTCTAGGAATCTTTGGATTGTCTGTGAATTTAAAGCACAGCTTTTTTATCCTTGTTTAGGTCTGAGCAGATTATTTGTTGCGATTGCAAACTAATGAAATTCATCCCTCATGCCTATGTCTGCGTCTCAAATGGCACCCTATTCCCTATGCAGTGCACTACTTTTGACCAGCTCCGTAGGTCTCTGGTCAGAAATAGTGCACTATGTAGGGAATGGTGTGCAATTTGGGCTGAGTCTCAGTTCATTGTGTGTGCAGCATAAGCTCCTGTAGATGGGGGGGGGGGGGGGGGTAAAACGTACGAGGACACGTTAATTCTGTTAAATATACCTGCCCGGTGGGGTGGAGGGATACCCGTGGTGACAAGGCCCCTTTTTTAAATTATGCCGTCAGTCACCTTGGTAAAGTAATCCCATCGACCGGCGGCCCTCATGGTATCCTTCCCCCAGCAGGAGAGGAGAGGTAGAGTCCTCCCCGACTTTATTGGAAGTGGTGTGTGTGTTGTGGGTAGAACATATGCTCTCTTGTTAATGTTGTTAGTGTCCAGGGTGTAGATGACTGTGTATGCAGCAGATATGATATGTGTCAGTGTGTGTGTGTGTGTGTGTGTGTGTGTGTGTGTGTGTGTGTGTGTGTGTGTGTGTGTGTGTGTGTGTGTGTGTGTGTGTGTGTGTGTGTGTGTGTGTGTGTGTGTGTGTGTGTGTGTGTGGGGTGGGACATATGCTGTGTTGTTAGTGTCCAGGGTGTAGATGACTGTATACAGCAGATATGATATGTGTCATTCTGTGTGGGTGTTCTGTGAGCCTGGCTGCTGCTATGTTTTAGTATGCCACCCACACAACCATCCTGTCACACAGGAGCCTCATGTCTTATTTCCTTTTCCTGTCCTTTTAATAGCCTCTTCTTCTCTCCCCTCAGCAATCTATAATTATGATGTCCGTGGAGACGAGGAGCTGTCACTACAGATTGGAGACACAGTCCACATACTGGAGACATATGAAGGTAGGAACACACTAACTGATGACCCAGTCCACATTCTGGAGACATATGAAGGTAGGAACACACTAACTGATGACACAGTCCACATACTAGAGACATATGAAGGTAGGAACACACTGATGACACAGTCCACATACTAGAGACATATGAAGGTAGGAACACACTGATGACACAGTCCACATACTAGAGACATATGAAGGTAGGAACACACTGATGACACAGTCCACATACTAGAGACATATGAAGGTAGGAACACACTAACTGATGACACAGTCCACATACTAGAGACATATGAAGGTAGGAACACACTGATGACACAGTCCACATACTAGAGACATATGAAGGTAGGAACACACTGATGACACAGTCCACATACTAGAGACATATGAAGGTAGGAACACACTGATGACACAGTCCACATACTAGAGACATATGAAGGTAGGAACACACTAACTGATGACACAGTCCACATACTGGAGACATATGAAGGTAGGAACACACTAACTGATGACACAGTCCACATACTAGAGACATATGAAGGTAGGAACACACTAACTGATGACACAGTCCACATACTAGAGACATATGAAGGTAGGAACACACTAACTGATGACACAGTCCACATACTAGAGACATATGAAGGTAGGAACACACTAACTGATGACACAGTCCACATACTAGAGACATATGAAGGTAGGAACACACTGATGACACAGTCCACATACTAGAGACATATGAAGGTAGGAACACACTAACTGATGACACAGTCCACATACTAGAGACATATGAAGGTAGGAACACACTGATAACACAGTCCACATACTAGAGACATATGAAGGTAGGAACACACTGATGACACAGTCCACATACTAGAGACATATGAAGGTAGGAACACACTGATGACACAGTCCACATACTAGAGACATATGAAGGTAGGAACACACTGATGACACAGTCCACATACTAGAGACATATGAAGGTAGGAACACACTGACTGATGACACAGTCCACATACTAGAGACATATGAAGGTAGGAACACACTAACTGATGACACAGTCCACATACTAGAGACATATGAAGGTAGGAACACACTAACTGATGACACAGTCCACATACTAGAGACATATGAAGGTAGGAACACACTAACTGATGACACAGTCCACATACTAGAGACATATGAAGGTAGGAACACACTGATGACACAGTCCACATACTAGAGACATATGAAGGTAGGAACACACTGATGACACAGTCCACATACTAGAGACATATGAAGGTAGGAACACACTGATGACACAGTCCACATACTAGAGACATATGAAGGTAGGAACACACTAACTGATGACACAGTCCACATACTAGAGACATATGAAGGTAGGAACACACTAACTGGTGACACAGTCCACATACTAGAGACATATGAAGGTAGGAACACACTAACTGATGACACAGTCCACATACTAGAGACATATGAAGGTAGGAACACACTGATGACACAGTCCACATACTAGAGACATATGAAGGTAGGAACACACTAACTGATGACACAGTCTACATACCAGAGACATATGAAGGTAGGAACACACTAACTGATGACACAGTCCACATACTGGAGACATATGAAGGTAGGAACACACTGATGACACAGTCCACATACTGGAGACATATGAAGGTAGGAACACACTGATGACACAGTCCACATACTAGAGACATATGAAGGTAGGAACACACTGATGACACAGTCCACATACTAGAGACATATGAAGGTAGGAACACACTGATGACACAGTCCACATACTAGAGACATATGAAGGTAGGAACACACTAACTGATGACACAGTCCACATACTAGAGACATATGAAGGTAGGAACACACTGATGACACAGTCCACATACTGGAGACATATGAAGGTAGGAACACACTAACTGATGACACAGTCCACATACTAGAGACATATGAAGGTAGGAACACACTGATGACACAGTCCACATACTAGAGACATATGAAGGTAGGAACACACTGATGACACAGTCCACATACTAGAGACATATGAAGGTAGGAACACACTAACTGATGACACAGTCCACATACTAGAGACATATGAAGGTAGGAACACACTAACTGATGACACAGTCCACATACTAGAGACATATGAAGGTAGGAACACACTGATGACACAGTCCACATACTAGAGACATATGAAGGTAGGAACACACTAACTGATGACACAGTCCACATACTAGAGACATATGAAGGTAGGAACACACTGATGACACAGTCCACATACTGGAGACATATGAAGGTAGGAACACACTGATGACACAGTCCACATACTAGAGACATATGAAGGTAGGAACACACTGATGACACAGTCCACATACTGGAGACATATGAAGGTAGGAACACACTGATGACACAGTCCACATACTAGAGACATATGAAGGTAGGAACACACTGATGACACAGTCCACATACTAGAGACATATGAAGGTAGGAACACACTGATGACACAGTCCACATACTAGAGACATATGAAGGTAGGAACACACTAACTGATGACACAGTCCACATACTAGAGACATATGAAGGTAGGAACACACTAACTGATGACACAGTCCACATACTGGAGACATATGAAGGTAGGAACACACTGATGACACAGTCCACATACAAGAGACATATGAAGGTAGGAACACACTGATGACACAGTCCACATACTAGAGACATATGAAGGTAGGAACACACTGATGACACAGTCCACATACTAGAGACATATGAAGGTAGGAACACACTGATGACACAGTCCACATACTAGAGACATATGAAGGTAGGAACACACTGATGACACAGTCCACATACTAGAGACATATGAAGGTAGGAACACACTGATGACACAGTCCACATACTAGAGACATATGAAGGTAGGAACACACTAACTGATGACACAGTCCACATACTAGAGACATATGAAGGTAGGAACACACTAACTGATGACACAGTCCACATACTAGAGACATATGAAGGTAGGAACACACTAACTGATGACACAGTCCACATACTAGAGACATATGAAGGTAGGAACACACTAACTGATGACACAGTCCACATACTAGAGACATATGAAGGTAGGAACACACTAACTGATGACACAGTCCACATACTAGAGACATATGAAGGTAGGAACACACTAACTGATGACACAGTACACATACTAGAGACATATGAAGGTAGGAACACACTAACTGATGACACAGTACACATACTAGAGACATATGAAGGTAGGAACACACTAACTGATGACACAGTCCACATACTAGAGACATATGAAGGTAGGAACACACTAACTGATGACACAGTCCACATACTAGAGACATATGAAGGTAGGAACACACTAACTGATGACACAGTCCACATACTAGAGACATATGAAGGTAGGAACACACTAACTGATGACACAGTCCACATACTAGAGACATATGAAGGTAGGAACACACTGATGACACAGTCCACATACTAGAGACATATGAAGGTAGGAACACACTGATGACACAGTCCACATACTAGAGACATATGAAGGTAGGAACACACTGATGACACAGTCCACATACTAGAGACATATGAAGGTAGGAACACACTAACTGATGACACAGTCCACATACTGGAGACGTATGAAGGTAGGAACACACTGATGACACAGTCCACATACTAGAGACATATGAAGGTAGGAACACACTGATGACACAGTCCACATACTAGAGACATATGAAGGTAGGAACACACTGATGACACAGTCCACATACTAGAGACATATGAAGGTAGGAACACACTGATGACACAGTCCACATACTAGAGACATATGAAGGTAGGAACACACTGATGACACAGTCCACATACTAGAGACATATGAAGGTAGGAACACACTAACTGATGACACAGTCCACATACTAGAGACATATGAAGGTAGGAACACACTGATGACACAGTCCACATACTAGAGACATATGAAGGTAGGAACACACTAACTGATGACACAGTCCACATACTGGAGACATATGAAGGTAGGAACACACTAACTGATGACACAGTCCACATACTAGAGACATATGAAGGTAGGAACACACTGATGACACAGTCCACATACTAGAGACATATGAAGGTAGGAACACACTGATGACACAGTCCACATACTAGAGACATATGAAGGTAGGAACACACTGATGACACAGTCCACATACTAGAGACATATGAAGGTAGGAACACACTGATGACACAGTCCACATACTGGAGACATATGAAGGTAGGAACACACTGATGACACAGTCCACATACTAGAGACATATGAAGGTAGGAACACACTGATGACACAGTCCACATACTAGAGACATATGAAGGTAGGAACACACTAACTGATGACACAGTCCACATACTGGAGACATATGAAGGTAGGAACACACTAACTGATGACACAGTCCACATACTAGAGACATATGAAGGTAGGAACACACTAACTGATGACACAGTCCACATACTAGAGACATATGAAGGTAGGAACACACTGATGACACAGTCCACATACTAGAGACATATGAAGGTAGGAACACACTGATGACACAGTCCACATACTAGAGACATATGAAGGTAGGAACACACTGATGACACAGTCCACATACTGGAGACATATGAAGGTAGGAAGACACTGATGACACAGTCCACATACTAGAGACATATGAAGGTAGGAACACACTGATGACACAGTCCACATACTAGAGACATATGAAGGTAGGAACACACTAACTGATGACACAGTCCACATACTAGAGACATATGAAGGTAGGAACACACTGATGACACAGTCCACATACTAGAGACATATGAATGTAGGAACACACTAACTGATGACACAGTCCACATACTAGAGACATATGAAGGTAGGAACACACTGATGACACAGTCCACATACTAGAGACATATGAAGGTAGGAACACACTGATGACACAGTCCACATACTAGAGACATATGAAGGTAGGAACACACTGATGACACAGTCCACATACTAGAGACATATGAAGGTAGGAACACACTAACTGATGACACAGTCCACATACTGGAGACATATGAAGGTAGGAACACACTAACTGATGACACAGTCCACATACTAGAGACATATGAAGGTAGGAACACACTGATGACACAGTCCACATACTAGAGACATATGAAGGTAGGAACACACTGATGACACAGTCCACATACTAGAGACATATGAAGGTAGGAACACACTGATGACACAGTCCACATACTAGAGACATATGAAGGTAGGAACACACTAACTGATGACACAGTCCACATACTGGAGACATATGAAGGTAGGAACACACTAACTGATGACACAGTCCACATACTAGAGACATATGAAGGTAGGAACACACTGATGACACAGTCCACATACTAGAGACATATGAAGGTAGGAACACACTAACTGATGACACAGTCCACATACTAGAGACATATGAAGGTAGGAACACACTAACTGATGACACAGTCCACATACTAGAGACATATGAAGGTAGGAACACACTAACTGATGACACAGTCCACATACTAGAGACATATGAAGGTAGGAACACACTGATGACACAGTCCACATACTGGAGACATATGAAGGTAGGAACACACTAACTGATGACACAGTCCACATACTAGAGACATATGAAGGTAGGAACACACTGATGACACAGTCCACATACTGGAGACATATGAAGGTAGGAACACACTAACTGATGACACAGTCCACATACTAGAGACATATGAAGGTAGGAACACACTAACTGATGACACAGTCCACATACTAGAGACATATGAAGGTAGGAACACACTAACTGATGACACAGTCCACATACTAGAGACATATGAAGGTAGGAACACACTAACTGATGACACAGTCCACATACTAGAGACATATGAAGGTAGGAACACACTAACTGATGACACAGTCCACATACTAGAGACATATGAAGGTAGGAACACACTGATGACACAGTCCACATACTAGAGACATATGAAGGTAGGAACACACTGATGACACAGTCCACATACTGGAGACATATGAAGGTAGGAACACACTGATGACACAGTCCACATACTAGAGACATATGAAGGTAGGAACACACTAACTGATGACACAGTCCACATACTAGAGACATATGAAGGTAGGAACACACTGATGACACAGTCCACATACTAGAGACATATGAAGGTAGGAACACACTAACTGATGACACAGTCCACATACTGGAGACATATGAAGGTAGGAACACACTGACTGATGACACAGTCCACATACTAGAGACATATGAAGGTAGGAACACACTAACTGATGACACAGTCCACATACTAGAGACATATGAAGGTAGGAACACACTGATGACACAGTCCACATACTAGAGACATATGAAGGTAGGAACACACTGATGACACAGTCCACATACTAGAGACATATGAAGGTAGGAACACACTAACTGATGACACAGTCCACATACTAGAGACATATGAAGGTAGGAACACACTGATGACACAGTCCACATACTAGAGACATATGAAGGTAGGAACACACTGATGACACAGTCCACATACTAGAGACATATGAAGGTAGGAACACACTGATGACACAGTCCACATACTAGAGACATATGAAGGTAGGAACACACTGATGACACAGTCCACATACTAGAGACATATGAAGGTAGGAACACACTGATGACACAGTCCACATACTAGAGACATATGAAGGTAGGAACACACTGACTGATGACACAGTCCACATACTAGAGACATATGAAGGTAGGAACACACTAACTGATGACACAGTCCACATACTAGAGACATATGAAGGTAGGAACACACTAACTGATGACACAGTCCACATACTAGAGACATATGAAGGTAGGAACACACTAACTGATGACACAGTCCACATACTAGAGACATATGAAGGTAGGAACACACTGATGACACAGTCCACATACTAGAGACATATGAAGGTAGGAACACACTGATGACACAGTCCACATACTAGAGACATATGAAGGTAGGAACACACTGATGACACAGTCCACATACTAGAGACATATGAAGGTAGGAACACACTAACTGATGACACAGTCCACATACTAGAGACATATGAAGGTAGGAACACACTAACTGGTGACACAGTCCACATACTAGAGACATATGAAGGTAGGAACACACTAACTGATGACACAGTCCACATACTAGAGACATATGAAGGTAGGAACACACTGATGACACAGTCCACATACTAGAGACATATGAAGGTAGGAACACACTAACTGATGACACAGTCTACATACCAGAGACATATGAAGGTAGGAACACACTAACTGATGACACAGTCCACATACTGGAGACATATGAAGGTAGGAACACACTGATGACACAGTCCACATACTGGAGACATATGAAGGTAGGAACACACTGATGACACAGTCCACATACTAGAGACATATGAAGGTAGGAACACACTGATGACACAGTCCACATACTAGAGACATATGAAGGTAGGAACACACTGATGACACAGTCCACATACTAGAGACATATGAAGGTAGGAACACACTAACTGATGACACAGTCCACATACTAGAGACATATGAAGGTAGGAACACACTGATGACACAGTCCACATACTGGAGACATATGAAGGTAGGAACACACTAACTGATGACACAGTCCACATACTAGAGACATATGAAGGTAGGAACACACTGATGACACAGTCCACATACTAGAGACATATGAAGGTAGGAACACACTGATGACACAGTCCACATACTAGAGACATATGAAGGTAGGAACACACTAACTGATGACACAGTCCACATACTAGAGACATATGAAGGTAGGAACACACTAACTGATGACACAGTCCACATACTAGAGACATATGAAGGTAGGAACACACTGATGACACAGTCCACATACTAGAGACATATGAAGGTAGGAACACACTAACTGATGACACAGTCCACATACTAGAGACATATGAAGGTAGGAACACACTGATGACACAGTCCACATACTGGAGACATATGAAGGTAGGAACACACTGATGACACAGTCCACATACTAGAGACATATGAAGGTAGGAACACACTGATGACACAGTCCACATACTGGAGACATATGAAGGTAGGAACACACTGATGACACAGTCCACATACTAGAGACATATGAAGGTAGGAACACACTGATGACACAGTCCACATACTAGAGACATATGAAGGTAGGAACACACTGATGACACAGTCCACATACTAGAGACATATGAAGGTAGGAACACACTAACTGATGACACAGTCCACATACTAGAGACATATGAAGGTAGGAACACACTAACTGATGACACAGTCCACATACTGGAGACATATGAAGGTAGGAACACACTGATGACACAGTCCACATACTAGAGACATATGAAGGTAGGAACACACTGATGACACAGTCCACATACTAGAGACATATGAAGGTAGGAACACACTGATGACACAGTCCACATACTAGAGACATATGAAGGTAGGAACACACTGATGACACAGTCCACATACTAGAGACATATGAAGGTAGGAACACACTGATGACACAGTCCACATACTAGAGACATATGAAGGTAGGAACACACTGATGACACAGTCCACATACTAGAGACATATGAAGGTAGGAACACACTGATGACACAGTCCACATACTAGAGACATATGAAGGTAGGAACACACTAACTGATGACACAGTCCACATACTAGAGACATATGAAGGTAGGAACACACTAACTGATGACACAGTCCACATACTAGAGACATATGAAGGTAGGAACACACTAACTGATGACACAGTCCACATACTAGAGACATATGAAGGTAGGAACACACTAACTGATGACACAGTCCACATACTAGAGACATATGAAGGTAGGAACACACTAACTGATGACACAGTCCACATACTAGAGACATATGAAGGTAGGAACACACTAACTGATGACACAGTCCACATACTAGAGACATATGAAGGTAGGAACACACTAACTGATGACACAGTCCACATACTAGAGACATATGAAGGTAGGAACACACTAACTGATGACACAGTCCACATACTAGAGACATATGAAGGTAGGAACACACTAACTGATGACACAGTCCACATACTAGAGACATATGAAGGTAGGAACACACTAACTGATGACACAGTCCACATACTAGAGACATATGAAGGTAGGAACACACTAACTGATGACACAGTCCACATACTAGAGACATATGAAGGTAGGAACACACTAACTGATGACACAGTCCACATACTAGAGACATATGAAGGTAGGAACACACTGATGACACAGTCCACATACTAGAGACATATGAAGGTAGGAACACACTGATGACACAGTCCACATACTAGAGACATATGAAGGTAGGAACACACTGATGACACAGTCCACATACTAGAGACATATGAAGGTAGGAACACACTAACTGATGACACAGTCCACATACTAGAGACATATGAAGGTAGGAACACACTACTGATGACACAGTCCACATACTAGAGACATATGAAGGTAGGAACACACTAACTGATGACACAGTCCACATACTAGAGACATATGAAGGTAGGAACACACTAACTGATGACACAGTCCACATACTAGAGACATATGAAGGTAGGAACACACTAACTGATGACACAGTCCACATACTAGAGACATATGAAGGTAGGAACAAACTGATGACACAGTCCACATACTAGAGACATATGAAGGTAGGAACACACTGATGACACAGTCCACATACTAGAGACATATGAAGGTAGGAACAAACTGATGACACAGTCCACATACTAGAGACATATGAAGGTAGGAACACACTGATGACACAGTCCACATACTAGAGACATATGAAGGTAGGAACACACTAATGATGACACAGTCCACATACTAGAGACATATGAAGGTAGGAACACACTACTGATGACACAGTCCACATACTAGAGACATATGAAGGTAGGAAACACTAACTGATGACACAGTCCACATACTAGAGACATATGAAGGTAGAACACACTAACTGATGACACAGTCCACATACTAGAGACATTTGAAGGTAGGAACACATGATGACACAGTCCACATACTAGAGACATATGAAGGTAGGAACACACTGATGACACAGTCCACATACTAGAGACATATGAAGGTAGGAACACACTGATGACACAGTCCACATACTGGAGACATATGAAGGTAGGAACACACTGATGACACAGTCCACATACTAGAGACATATGAAGGTAGGAACACACTGATGACACAGTCCACATACTAGAGACATATGAAGGTAGGAACACACTAACTGACACAGTCCACATACTAGAACATATGAAGGTAGGAACACACTAACTGATGACACAGTCCACATACTAGAGACATATGAAGGTAGGAACACACTAACTGATGACACAGTCCACATACTAGAGACATGAAGGTAGGAACACACTGATGACACAGTCCACATACTAGAGACATATGAAGGTAGGAACACACTGATGACACAGTCCCATACTAGAGACATATGA